>NC_091951.1:10031919-10236919 GCF_031021105.1 Erythrolamprus reginae | reverse complement strand
CTCCTGCTGGGCCCCAAAGAAGGAAGGCGGGAAAAAGGCGCGAAGAATGGACCTCTCCTTCTTCCTGCCTTCCTTCTTTGGGGCCCAGCAGGAGAGCGCCGAAAACCGCGGCATCGAGCAGGAGCCGGGGGACAGCTGTGAGCGGGAGCCCCAGGACGGAAGTACCGGCAGTGCCCCGCCCAGCTGGAGCTTGGCGGCACACCTGGCCATGTCTCGCGGCACACTAGTGTGCCGCGGCACACTGGTTGGGAAACGCTGATGTAAGGTGATGAAGCTCCAAGCTTTCTAAGTTTAGGATTTCATGTATGGTTGCGTATGGTATTCTGTTGCGAGCTTATGTCCCAAAGGGGCATAATGTGGAACTTTACATAATGTAAACAATGTGGGACATTATAGAAACATAGATCCATAGAAGACTGACGGCAGAAAAAGACCTCATGGTCCATCTAGTCTGCCCTTATACTATTTCCTGTATTTTATCTTACAATGGATATATGTTTATCCCAGGCATGTTTAAATTCAGTTACTGTGGATTTACCAACCACGTCTTCTGGAAGTTTGTTCCAAGGATCTACTACTCTTTCAGTAAAATAATATTTCCTCATGTTGCTTTTGATCTTTCCCCCAACTAACTTCAGATTGTGTCCCCTTGTTCTTGTGTTCACTTTCCTATTAAAACACTTCCCTCCTGAACCTTATTTAACCCTTTAATATATTTAAATGTTTCGATCATGTCCCCCCTTTTCCTTCTGTCCTCCAGACTATACAGATTATGTTGGAACCTATGTCCCAAAGGGGCTTTTTTAGGAGGCAACTCGACTTTCTTGTTTTTTTCTCTTTGCTTCTCATCCAAGAAGGTTCTTCAGCTCTGACAGGATGGTGAGTAAGTTGAGGAAGCTTCTTGGATGAGAAGCGAAACATCTTCTAAAGAGAAAAAAAGAATGACAGTTCAATTGCCTCCTGAAAAAGCTCTTTTGGGATAACCAGAATCTGGATGGCTGAGAATCTCTACCGACTTTTGGCTCTAACTTACTGGCTGATTTCTCGCGGGAGAAGGCGACCCCAGGCAGCGCTCACTTTCCCTGACAAAGCCCCCTTGATAACTTTCAGGCTGCTGAGAACCAGACTATTTCTCGTGGGAGAGGGACATTGAGCAGGCGGGAGCGGAATCCAGACTGAATGAGCTCGCGGTTGGCCACGTGGAGAATAGCTGTCACCACAGATCTCCCACAGGAGTGGGGGGAATCCCACTACAGTGCTGGCTCGTCTCCTCGGCTGAATTCAAAGGGGATGGCAAGACGAGACTCTCTTCTGGCTGATGGGGCACCCGCAGACGATCCTTTCTGGCGGAGGCGCTTCGTTCTGGGCAGGAGGGGTGGAAGGGTGAACCTGGTTTGCTCCTGCAAACTCCGAGGGGTGCAAGAAAGTCAAGAGGTGCGTAGCTCCTGGTTCAAAGAAGGGCACCCTGTCAGATTTTGTAGATAAATTGCAGCCCGCGTGAGCTATAATAAATCAAATCTGGAGGCGATGGAGTAATTACAGAAACTGCTTTCAAACGAAGTTACTTTTATTAAGAAAATAAGAAAAATAGCTATGCCTGATCCCAGGCAATTTCTATGCGACTTACATTGTTGAAGACTTAGAAAAAGATGAATTCTTCCCAAGAAGAAAGAAAGTGATGCTGGCAGTCCAGGCAGGATTTTACATCATAATGAGCGGAGCTAACTAACATACACAAAGTTAACTATTTAATTACTGAATGTCTCTGAATGTCTCTGGGGCTGGCAATACACAGCGTGACACCCCTTCTTTGGCAGTCATCAGGGACATTGGTTCACATAAGGCACATTTTCTTGGATAGGTATTCATGTTGATCAGCTGGTAATGGTTTATTCAGCAAGTCAGCAATCTGTTCAGTAGTAGGCACATATTGTATTTTCACGAATCCTTGTTTTACGCATTCTCTTGTATTTTTATATCTTATGTCAATATGCCGTGAATGAGCTCCAACATATTCAGTTTCAGCTATGAACGTGACTGAAACATTATCCTCCATAATAACAATTTGTTTCATGGGTTTTTCCCAAATACTATCAACGAGAGCAGAAACATTGGTTAAAGCATTACAACAATGAGAAACACATGCATATTCAGCTTCAGTGGAAGAGCAAGAAATAAACTTCTGTTTTCTAACTTTCCAATAAATTGGAAAACCATTCAAGAACATTATATAGCCAGAAATACTTTTACGTGTTTCTACATCACCTGCCCAGTCAGCATATGCATAACAAATCAATTCAGGATACTTATCGTGTTTCGGCTCTAGGAACAACTTCATGTCCTTCGTATACTTCATGTATCTTAGGAGTCTCTTTATGCATGTCCAATGGAACGTAGTTGCTTTGCCAACATACCATGACAAAAGATTCACACTCAGTGAAATGTCGGGTCTTGTCCAACTACTGATATATAATAATGACCCAATTACTGACCGATAAAGTGTTTGGTCTTCAAATGGAGGATACTCTTGTTGAGTCAACCTGTAAAAATCAGTTTGCATAGGAGGATGACATGTATGTGCATCAGACATGTTACAATTATGCAAAAGTTGGTCAACCTTGCTTTCTTGTGAGAGGCAAAACCCCTTCTCAGTTTTTTCAATCTGAACTCCTAGATAATCATGAATATGCCCTAAGCTTTTCAAGATAAAATGTCTTTCTAGACCTTTGGCAAAAATTTCACTCATACGTTTGTTAGGACCAATGTAAACAATATCATCAACATAAACAAGAATAATTTCATAAACATTACCTTGCCCTTTTGTAAACACACATTCATCAGAGTCGGACTTAATAAAGCCCATTGAATTTAATTTCTCTATGAGACATTGATGCCACATGAGAGCAGACTGTTTCAACCCATAAAGGCTTTTCTGCAGGTACCAGACATTCCCTTCTCGTTCCTGGAACCCGGGTGCACTCTTCACGTAGATCTTTTCATTTAGATCGACATTCAAATAGGCAGTCTCGACATCAAACTGGAAAACTTCTAAGTTCAAAGCAATAGCCGTGGTTAGGGCAATTTTGACACTTTCATTTTTAACTGTGGGTGAAAATGTATCTGTGTAGTCTTCAGGATACACCTGTGAGTACCCCTGTGCTACTAGTCTTGCTTTGTATATTTTCTCATCATTTGGTTTTTGTTTAACCTTGTAAACTCATCTGGTGCCAATAATCTTCTTGTTCGTTGGAGGCTCAACTTGTTGAAACACATTTAGTTTCTTTAAACTGTCTAGTTCATTTTCCATTGCCTCATACCATTTCTCTTGTTCAGATTCAGGCAAATGTCTTATTTGAGAAAAGTTCTCAGGAGGAAGTGTAACATTATTACATAAGAAAGGAAAAGGTTTGTGTAATACTTGCTGTTCGTATCTCTTTGGAGGAGTTCCTTTCGTGGTTCTCTGTGAACGCCTTGGAACCGTGGTCTACCCTTTACCTTGGTTATCTCCATCTCCAATTGCATCGCTAGGAACATCATCTGTGACTGTTGAAGACTGTCCATCATCTGGGACATCTGGAACATCTGGAACAGCTACCTGAGGGTCAGGTTCCACTGCACCTTGAACATCATCTTTAGAAAAATAAACTGAAGTATCATTACTGTGTATTCTGGACCAATTTGTATCTTCCTCAAATTTAGCTGAATTAGAAAGAACAGCTCTGTGATAAGTGTCAGCAAATTTTTAGTACTTAGAACCTTCATCAAAACCTCATCACCTTGGCTGAGTTCGAAGGGGTGACAAGACGAGACTCTCTTCTGGCTGATGGGGCACCCGGCAGATGATCCTTTCCGGCGGAGGCGCTTCATTCTGGGCAGGAGGGGAGGAAGGGTGAAGCTGGTTTGCTCCTGCAAACTCTGAGGGGTGCAAGAAAGTCAAGAGGTGCGTAGCTCCCGTTTCAAAGAAGGGCACCCAAAGAAGACAAACTCCACAATTTCTGAGCTGTAAGAGAGTTACGACCACCAACCATCCCAAATTAATTTAAGAGCAATTTCCCTCTCTGGACTCCCTGCCCTGGATTTTTACCCAGGTGGCCGCAGAGCAGCTGTGATATCTACTTAACTTCCTTGCCGATGTGCAATACGCCAACATTGTGCGCGTCCCCATCCCCCCTCTGCGCATGCACTCTCCCGTAAATCAAGAGCGGGGATTATTATCTGGTAATTTTGAACTGCTAACAAGAGCTTACAAAACATTTGTCAGACCAATCCTAGAAAACAGCTTGCCTGTATGGAACCCACATTGCATATCTGACATCAACACAATTGAGAGAGAAATAAGTCCAGAAATATTTCACAAGAAGAGTCCTTCATTCCTCTTCTCACAACAAAATACCTTACTGCGCCAGACTTGAAATTCTTGGTTTAGACAACTTGCAACTCCGGCGTCTCTATTCCGACTTAATTATAGTTCATAAAATCATATACCAAAATGTCCTGTTAACGACTACTTCACCTTCAACCGCAACAACACATGAGCATGAAATCGATTTAAACTAAATATCAACCGCTCAAAACTTGACTGCAAAAACTACGACTTCAGCAACAGAGTAATCAATGCCTGGAATGCACTCCCTTATTCTGTGGTTTCTACTCCTAACCCAAAACCTTTAACCTTAGACTATCTGCAATTGACCTCTCCCCCTTTCTAAGAGGTCAGTAAGGGGTGTGCATAAGCGCACCATTGTGCCTACCGTCCTTGTCTTCTTTTGTTACTTTTTTATCATCACTTATCTTATGTTTAATTTGTACAAATTATCACCCTATAATTGTTTGACAAAATAAATAAATTAAAAATTAAATAAATTAAAAAATTAAAATTAATTAAAATTAATTAAATTTAGAAATGCCCGATGCCAAAAAAGAAAAACAGTCCCCGTTGTTAATCTATGGGAATTGATCTAATATAACCAATGTATGTATCAATTAGTTGAATCGAATCCACTCATCTAAGAGTTTCCCAGCATTGTGACTTTTTAAAAGGTTCTTCATCCCAGAGACCATTTCAGCCATTATTATTATTATTATTATTATTATTATTATTATTATTATTATTATTATTTAGATCTGTATGCCGCCCCTCTCCGCAGACTCGGGGCGGCTCACAACAGTAATAATAACAGTATACAATGTAACAAATCTTATATTAAAAGAAAGTATCTAAAAACCCATCATTTAAAAATCATACAACACAATCCATCCTTGAGTTACTTTCAAGTAATTTGTTTTCTTTCCAAGCGAAGGGAGCATGCTCTGCATTTCTTTGATCAAACCTTTGACATGCACCTTTGAGATGCCTCCATTTGACTTGCTCCAGGTGTGAGGGATCAGTGACACTAATCTTTCCAATAAACCCCCTTCAGCTCCTCTCCAGCTAGGTGGTTTTACCACTACAGAGGGTAGGAAATATAGTAGCAGAGCTCACTCACAAAGGCTATGGACCACAATACCCTTCTGGAACAGGTGAGGTTGTGTGACAGTCTTATGATGACTCCCCCTCCTTTATTTTTTTGTTTGTTTGTTTGTCAAAACATGGTCTGTAAGTGGCATGCATAAGCACACCATTGTATCTACCATCCCTGTCCTACTGCCCTATTGTCTTTTTTATCATTACTTTCTATGCTATGTTTATATAACGAATCTACGGAGAGGGGTGGCATACAAATCCAATAAATAAATAAAAAATAAATAAATAAACTACTATCCTATACTTAATTGACAAATAAATAAAATAAATAAATAAAATAAATAAATAAAAAGCAAAGTAGGTATAGGTAAATTTGGACAATAGGACAGGGACGGTAGGTACAATGGTGCACTTATGCACACCCCTAACAGACCTCTTAGGAATGAGGTGAGCTCAACAGTAGACAGTCTAAGGTTAAAGTTTTTGGGGTTTGGCGAAGAAACCACAGTCAGGTAGTACGTTTCATGCATTGTTGCTGAAGTCATATTTTCTGCAGTCAAGTTTTGAGCAGTTTGCATTGAGTTTGAATCTATTTTGTGTATGTGTGCTGTTGCAGTTGAAGCTGAAGTATTCATTGACAAGTAGGATATTGTGGTGGATGGATCATGTGGTCTTTTTTTGCCGCCAGTCTTCTATGTTTCTATGTTTCTATTGGTTGAGATTTGAAGTTGCCAGTTAGTAGTTAGCTCCTGACTGAGTTGCTATGCTTATTCATTGACTGACCTTGTTGCCACTAGCTCTCCAAGTTCATGAATATTATTCCTATACTTCACCATCCTAAATGTAAACACCCCATGCTAACAATAATATACTCTTGTCCATGCTGGAAATAGTAATGCTGCACTTCCTGAGATTCCTACATACGGGAAGAGCAGGGATGGGTTCCTCTTAGCTGCCTATCACTGCGCTGCACACACATCATGACAGTTCACATGTGTGTGTTCCCACCATGCGATTTTGCTTCTGTGCATGTGCAGGAAGCAAAATAAAGTGATTTTTTAAAAAAGATGGCACCAGAGCCATAGCGTGCAAATTCACAATCTACAGTATGCTACCCAAATGGTGTTTCCAGAGTGCATCGGTTGCAACCCACCACGGTGAAAGAGGGACCCCGGGCTGTCCATCATGACTGCCTCCCTTGCTCTTGATTTGAGGATGTCATGGAGAAACAATTCCGACTGCCCAGCCCGTGTTTGCATATTTTCAGCATCCGTTGCTCTCTTTCTCCACTGCACAACATTGGAACAGGGCCTTCTGGAGTCCTCTGGAGCCTCCATCCACCATAGGATGTATTGTGCTGTAGAGGGAGAAAATGGAGGAAGTCAGCACCCTGGTTTGTATGGGGAGGGCCTGTCCTCTCTTTTCCTGGGCTCCCTCTTGCCCTCCCAAAGCAACTCCAGCAGGCATTTGGCCAGGCATCCAAACTGGAGAAAGGCTTGCAATTATCATCCACCGAAGGGGGGCAGGAATCTAAGGGAGGGACCCTCACTTCTCCTTTAAGAGTTCCTTTCCTGTTATCCCTCCAGTTCATCCTCATCAAGGAGGCTTATCTCTTGGGATATATCCCCACAACCATATTTCTCCAGCCCCCCAATCTCTCTCCCTCCCTCTCCTCATCCCTCTTTTTCTCAGGGTGCCCCCAACTCTTTCTTCGGGCTTCTTCCATGCCCCACATTTTTCCTCAGAGCTGGTGGGCTTGAGAGATCTGGGCTGGATCTTCCCTGCAGAACAGCTGATCAGTGGTCCCCAAACTGGAGGAGCTGAACCCCAAAGGAACTCCAGGCAGCCCACCATCTCTCTCCATGGACCATGGCTATTTTGGAAAGACATTTCCATGTCCCAACAAGCCAGACGGTCTTGTCTTCCAGGTAATGTTCCAAGTTTGGCATTTAGTCTCTTCAATGGACTTCAACAATAGTCACGCTCACCCAGGTTGGAGCATTATCTGTGAATGAGTCTCATCTTCTGTGTTATAAATTGAGGGAGAAGGAACTGTCTCTAGAGAATCAGGGCAAGTTGTCCCCTTCAGATGGAAAGATCTGCAACTTCGCCAGTGGCCTGAGAGAAGGCAAGAAGAAAACTCAGTTTATTTCTGTGACAGCAGCTGCTCCTGGCTGGGATAGAAAAGGACTCATGCTGAAGACCTCTGAAAAGCTCACATAGTAATAACTGGTTATATATACACACACACATACATAGTCAGAAATATACCAACTCAAATATATCAAATCTCTGTCATATAGTATATGTAGGTATATGCATATATTTGTATTTGTTTGTTTTCTCATGTTTATGTAATGTATGCATGGTGACTGAGAGCTGCATTAAATAAATTTCATTTTAATTTATGCCGATTTATTTTATTTTATCTATCTATCTATCTATCTATCTATCTATCTATCTATCTATCTATCTATCTAACTTCTATGCTGTCCTTTTCAATGGACTCAGGGCGGTGGTACATTTAATGTAGTGTACATTTAAAGTGACAATGAAGTTATTCTTTAAATTAGACTGTAATTCCATCACGGTGAACATGCTTGAGATTTTTAATAAAATAATCTCAGAAGTAAAAATTCAAATATCCTGGTCTGAAGCCCTAATTACTCTAATTCCAAAAACAGGAATGGCAAAAATAAGAAAGAAAATTATAGACTAATATCCCTCCTTAATGTCGATGATAAAATATTTATTTCCTTACTCTCAACCAGACTTTTAAAAATATTAAATGTTATAATTCACAATGACCAAAATGGGTTTCTTCCAAGTAGACAGGTGAAAAATAATATTAGGACGATTATAAATACATTAGAGTGTTACGAACAACACCCTGAAAAACAAATGTCATTAATATTTCTAGATGCTAAAAAAGCTTTCGTTAATTGGAGATTTTTAAAAGCACAATTAGCAAGGATGAATTTTGGGGCCAAATTCAGTAATTTGATAGATTGCATATATGCTAAACAAACTGCAAAAATTATAATTAATGTGTAAAAAAACAGAAACATTCAAAATACTGAAAAGAGTTAGATAGGATTGCCCCCTCTCCCCTCTTCTATTTATATTAATACTTGAGATGATGCTAATTAAAATAAGAGAGAATAGTGAAATTAAAGGTCTAAAGGCTAGAAAGGAAATTTATAAAGTCCAAGCCTTTGCTGATGATGTGTTTGTATCACAGAAGAAGCTCTGACCATGATCCCTAAACTAATGGAAGTAATACACGAATGTGGTAATGTAGCAGGGTTCAAAATTAACAAATCTAAAACACATACGATAACAAAAAGCATGACAATGGAACAGATAAAGAATTTAGAAACCCTAACTAAAATGAAGGTGGCAAAGAAAATAAAATATTTGGGGATCTGGATAACATCTTAAAGCCTCCTCCTTAAAAGACATCAACTATACTAAAATTCTAGCTAAAATTTAAAAAACTTGGAAATTTGGAACAATCTTCAACTTTCCCTCCTAGGCAGAATATTAACAGTAAAAATGAACATTCTACTGAAGATACTCTTTCTATTTCAGATAATTCCAGTCAAACCAGGTAAGATTTTTTTAATGAAACTCGCTAAGATTACTAAAAAATTTATATGGCGAGGTAAAAAACCAAGAATTAAATTAAAAGTATTAGAAGACTTAAAAGAAAGCGGTGGATTTGGATTACCGAAATGGAAATTGTATTATCAAGCGGCAGCTATGATATGGATATGAGATTGGCTTACACTTGAAAACAGCAGAGTTTTAAGTTTAGAAGGCCACGAATTAATGTTGGGATAGCATGCTTTCGCATGTTATGAGAAATATAAAGTCCATAAGTATTTTAAAAACCACATAATTAGATTGGATCTCACCAATGGATGTAGTGAGACATCCAAACTTTTAAAAAAGCACCAAAGTATTAAGATATAAAGATCTTTTAGATTCCCATTTAGAGTTAAAAACCAGGCAAGCTTTAAAGGATGAGGGTAGGGAGATAGACTGGTGGACATACACTCAGATTCAAGCAAGATTTGCAGCTGACAAAAAGACTTACCTTTTTCAGAAAGGGGAATCAACTTTTGATAATTATGAAAAATCAAGAAAAAATGATCCGGAAATTATATAAGTACATGATAAGGTCCAAAATAGAAAGTAATATGGTAAAAGATACCATGATTAGTTGGTGCAGGAACTTTGGGCACTCAATGGATGTGGACAAATGGGAAAATGCATGGATATACAATTGGCAGATAACAAAGTCCACAGCATTTAAAGAAAACCAGATGAAAATTGTTGTGTTCGTTTAAAAATATTCACAGAAATTCTGTGATTGGTTAAGACGCGGCTATTTAGAAAATAGCCGCGAAGGTTAAATCGTTGTCAGTTAAAGAAAACCCGCCGTTTTAAGAGAGTATATTATGGGGAGACAGGGTTGTTATTCCAAAATCCGTACAGAAGCAAGCATTGCAGTTATTGCATATAGGTCACCCAGGAATAGTCAAAATGAAAACTATTGCCAGAAGTCATTTATGGTGGCCTGGGTTGGACAAGGACATAGAATCATGGGTTGGTGGTTGTGCACCCTGCCAGAGAACAAGACCCAACCCACCAAAAGCCACACCATCAGAGTGGCCAACACCAAGAGGGCCCTGGTCCAGAATACACATTGACTTTGCGGGACCAATCAGGGGCCAATCCTTTTTACTAGTTGTAGATGCATACTCCAAATGGCTGGAAATTGAACTCATGGCATCTACAACTACTAGTGCAACCATAAAGGCACTAAGGAAAATGTTTGCCACACATGGCATTCCAGACATTGTGGTCTCTGACAATGGGCCCCAGTTAACAGCCCGTCAAATGGAACTATTTCTTGCAGACCAGGGCATAAAACATGTGCTCACTCCACCTCATTTTCCCCAAGCGAATGGGCAAGCAGAACGAATGGTTAGAACCACAAAGGAAGCATTAAACAAAGCACCATTAGGAGATTGGCAACAACAAATCGATGAATTCCTAACCATTCAGCACATAACGCCATCAGCGTCCACGAACAAAAGCCCGGCAGAACTTTTAATGGGCAGAAATCTCCGCTCTAAATTAGACAGAATTCACCCAAATTACCAAAGTGACCAAAAAGAAGTTAAATTACAAAGCGAGAGACAGTTTAACATTGGGGATTTAATTTACGCTAAAGACTATGATTCAAATGATAAATGGAAAGAAGGAATAGTATTAGAAAAAACCGGTTTAAAAACATATATCATAATATTAACAGATGGGCGTAGTTGGCATCGGCACATCGATCAACTACGCAAAAGAATTAAAACTAACTCAGACATTTTGCCTACTATAGAAAAACCAATAGAGGACTTACCAGAACCACTTCGAGACTCCAGCGATGGCTGCCTGTTGCCCCTGGCGGCCGGCGGAGATCAAAATGCATCGTCGCAACCAGGCCCATCAGAAACTAGCCTTAGCGGAGCAACAGAGCCGGCCGACCAGGCAAGCAGCTCCCAGCAAAATGAACTGTGCAGGTCCCAGAGATCTGTAAAGCCGCCAATCCGCTTACAGGACTATGTGACGTGGATTAACACGTAATCATGGTCTCGTCTAAAGAGGGAGGGGTGTTGTGTTCGTTTAAAAATATTCACAGAAATTCTGTGATTGGTTAAGACGCGGCTATTTAGAAAATAGCCGCGAAGGTTAAATCGTTGTCAGTTAAAGAAAACCCGCCGTTTTAAGAGAGTATAAATAGGGCAACGGATTAGCCGTTGCCCTCATTCGGAATACTGCTGTTCCAGTGCTTGTATTTTGCCTCGTTATGAATAAACCAGTTCTGATTAAACTACCGGAGTCCTGACTTTTAAAAAATGTTCCATAGATGGCATTTGCCACCCAACAGACTCGCCAAAATGTATCCGAATCTTCAACCAAATTATTGGAAGTGTAAAAAGGAGATAGGTACGTATTATCACCAATGGTGGACCTGCCCTAAAGTTAAATACTATTGGAATTTAATCAAGAAGTGGTTAAAAGAAATAGTACAAGAGGAAATAGAGTTGGCACATGAATCTTCTTCAGGGCCAGGATTATGGTTTTTCTAGTGATTTCCAGATGATTTAAGGGACTTTTCTTGGACATATGAGCCTTGATTTTTGCCATTCTGCCATGGAGACAAAAGGCTTCCTCCCAGATAAGAGGAAGATGGATTATTGTGAGATTTGAAGGAATAGGAAAAGGAATATAGATAGAGATTAAACAAAAAGAAAATGGAAAAGTCCCAAGAGAAGGGCAGCATAGATATCTGATAAACAAACAAACAAACAAATAAAAGAAATTGAAGTAACCCAGATGATAGAATTAGATTAAGGAAATAGCATTAGATTAATAACATATACCTAAATTAAAGAGCTAACAGTAAAGATATAATGTTAAAAAATAAGTTTAAAAGCGATGCTGACAATTTAAAAAACATGGGAAAATGTTATCAGTCTGTTAAATGTTATATGTATTAGAATTAAAATCACTCAGGGAAGGGTTTGGAAGGAGAAAGAGGAAGTAGAAGGAATGAGGAGATAGAAGTGGGAAGGGGGAGAGAAGTTAGAAGGTAGATAGGGGAGAAGGAGATAGAGGGAGGGGAGTGTGGGGAAAAGAAAGAAACAGACTGATTAATAATAGCAAGACTAGGTGTAAAAATAGGCTATTGAATTTTGATGGATTGGGAAAGGTGTATGCTATTGATAGACAGTGTTCCCTTGATTTTCGCGGGTTCAAACTTCGCGAATAGCCTATACCACGGTTTTTCAAAAGATATTAATTAAAAAATACATTGCGGATTTTTTCTATACCACGGTTTTTCCTGCACGATGATGTCATACATCATCGCCAAACTAATATTTTTTGCAAATAAATAACAAAAATAATAATTATTGTTAATAAATAATTATGTTTATAAATATCAGGATCACTGTCTTATTCAATGGTGAGTACCAGTAATAATGGTGAGTAAATGGTTGTTAAGAGAATGGGAAATGGTAATTTAGGGTTTTAAAGTGGGAAGGTTTGTGATACTGTCCATAGCCAAAAATGGTGTATTTACTTCCGCATCTCTACTTCACGGAAATTCGAATTTCGTGCACGGTCTCGGAACACATCTCCCACGAAACCCGAGGGAACACTGTAATTCTTAAGGTATATGTTTTGATGTATATATGGGAACTGAGGAGAAAAAATAAAATGTTATTTTTTTAAAAAAGGAAACATGGCTCCACAGCTGCTTCTCCCTTTCTGACTCCTGTTCCAAATGGTGTTTGTGGGAAAGGACCTTGCGCGAGTCATGACTGAAACTCACTCAGGAAAGCTCTGCCATACACACTGGCTCTTAAGATGGGGCGTGTGTCATGGGCATGTTTCACTTACAAATCAGGAAGAGAATTCCAAGTCCCAAGATCACGGTGGCCGCAATTCCCAAAAGAATATGCCATATTGTAGCTAAAGAAGGAGAAACACATGATTAGTCACATGCTGACTTCCCTGAAGTGGAAACACAGGAAAAATGGAAGCATTTCCCAACCAGCCTTGGCCTCCAGGAAGTGCCCCCACCTGAATAAACCCCTCCCCTCAAATGTGAAAGAGAAAATCATTTCTCTCACTAGATGGAGGACTGCGTTTCCCACTCTCTGCCTGAAAACACGAGCAGGTGCAGAGAAAACTGCTTCCCCTCATATGGTAGCATTTGAAACACTGGTGAAAAATCTACCTCTGCATGTCACTACCTCTCAAGTCTCTCACCTGTTTCCCCCCTGAGAGCCAAGACCAGGGGCCTCTGCAAACCTTCGTGCTCCAGGTGACACTGAAAATGGTGCCTCTCCTTGGGGTCGATCTCTATGCTGAGTTGGACATAATAAGTCCCATCTGAGTTGGGAGCCACGTTCCTTTGGAGGGCCTCCTCCTTGCAGACTTCTCCATCTCTGGTCCAGGTGGCCAGAATCCCTTTGGGGTAGAAGCCAAAGGCCTGGCAGATGAGGGTCCCCAGGCTGTCATTCACCACCTTGTGGGTCACCTCCCCCAATGGGGGCGCTGCAGAAATGGCAACAACACAACGTCAGGCTGAAGTCAGAATGTTTGGTGGTCTTGACCTGTCACATTATGCTATGAATTTATGTGCTGATAACATAACTCTTTCTGTGGACAGGGGCGGCATACAAATCTAATAAATAAAACAAAACAATATAAATTGGACTTTTGGCAGTTGAACTTACATTCCTCTGATTTTATTGCTGTTTTTAGCCCATTTCTTTGTAAATAGACAAATATATATAGTGACTTTGCTTCCGAGTCTTCATTGGGGTTTAATTACTGCTAATTAACCAGGCTGGCCAGAACAGAGACCTTCAGGACTAACTTCTTGCTCAGGTACCGTATTTTTCAGAATATAAAACGCACCGGATTATGAGACGTACTTAGATTTTAGAGGAAGAAAACAAGGAAAAAAAGTATTCTGAACCAAGTGGTGTAGTAATACATTATTTAATAAAATACCAGTGTAGAAGAATACTTTTTACAAACTTCAAACTTGACAGCTTTACGACTTGTGGACTTCAACTCCCAGAATTCTTCCTCCAGTCATTTATTTATTTTATTTATTAGATTTATATGCCGCCCCTTTCCGTGGACTCGGGGCGGCTCACAACACAATAAAACAATTCATAACAAATCTAATAATATACAATTTAAAATTTAAAATAGTTAAAAAACCCCATTTTTAAGCAGACATACATACAAACATACCATACATAAATTATATAGGCCCGGGGGAGATATCTCAATTCCCCCATGCCTGACGACAAAGGTGGGTTTTGAGGAGTTTACGAAAGGCATGGAGGATAGGGGCAGTTCTAATCTCTGGGGGGAGCTGGTTCCAGAGAGTCGAGGCCGCCACAGAAAAGGCTCTTCCCCTGGGGCCCGCCAACTGACATTGTTTAGTTGACGGGACCCAGAGAAGGCCGACTCTGTGGGACCTAATCGGTCGCTGGGATTCATGCAGCAGAAGGCGGTCTCAGAGATATTCTGGTCCGATGCCATGAAGGGCTTTATAGGTCATAACCAACACTTTGAATTGTGACCGGAAACTGATCGGCAACCAATGCAGACTGCGGAGTGTTGGTGTAACATGGGCATACCTTGGGAAGCCCATGATTGCTCTCGCAGCTGCATTCTGCACAATCTGAAGTTTCCGAACACTTTTCAAAGGTAGCCCCATGTAGAGAGCATTACAGTAGTCGAACCTCGAGGTGATGAGAGTGTGAGTGACTGTGACCAGTGAGTCCCGGTCCAAATAGGGCCACAACTGGAGATGTAAAGCTGGGTATCATCAGCGTACTGATGATACCTCACCCCATGTGCTTGGATGATCTCACCCAGCGGTTTCATGTAGATATTGAATAGCAGGGGGGAGAGGACTGATCCCTGAGGCACCCCACAAGGGAGAGACCTCAGAGTCGACCTCTGACCCCCCACTAACACTGACTGCGACCGACCAGAGAGGTAGGAGGAGAACCACTGAAGAACAGTGCCTCCCACTTCCAACCCTTCCAGACGGTGCAGAAGGATACTATGGTTGATGGTATCGAAAGATGGTGATGGTATCATGCTAGCTCAGGAATGAGAATTGAAGTCCACAAGTCTTAAACTTGCCAAGTTTGAATACCCTTGCATCCCTAACCCCTAATCCAGGGGTCTTCAAACTTGACAGCCTTAAGACTAGTGGACTTCAACTCCCAGAATTCCAATCATGTTAGATGGGGTAACTAGAAGGCAAAAACAGCCCAATTTTTGTGAAAAATGGGCTGTTTTTCACCCTTTATTCCTGCAAAGGTGGGGTGGGGAAAGGGTCTGGAGAGCCTGCAGGTAGTTTAATTTGTGGTGTTTTTTAAATTAACTTAAACATTAGATTAGATTTGTTTTACATTGTGTTGTTATTGTTGTGAGCCGCCCCGAGTCTGCGGAGAGGGGCGGCATACAAATCTGTTTAAACTTAAACTTAAACTTCTGCATGCTGGGGGATGCAAAAATACCCCAATTTTTGTGAAAAACAGACCATTTGTCTCCCATTCTTCCAGAAAAAATGAGGCATTTTTCCTTCCTCTAGTCCCCAGGAGCTATCTGCAGGCTCTCCAGACCCCATTTTTCACAAAAACAGGAGCATTTTTGCCATTCCCCAGCACCCAAGAGCTCTCTGCAGGCATTGTTGTTGTGAGCCGCTCCGAGTCTTCGGAGAGGGGTGGCATACAAATCTAATTAATAATAATAATAATAATAATAATAATAATAATAATAATAACAACAACAACAACAACAACAATAATAATAATAGAAAAATCAACAGATGATCCAAAGTGCAAACTCTGTAAAGAAACAGATGAAACAATCAATCACATACTCAGCTGCTGCAAAAAGATCGCACAGACTGACTACAAGCATAGACATGATGCTGTGGCACAGATGATCCACTGGAACTTGTGCCGGAACTAACATTTACCAGTGGCAAAGAACTGGTGGGATCATAAGCCCGAAAAAGTGGTCAAAAATGAGCAAGCAAAACTACTGTGGGACTTCTGACTTCAGACTGACTGAATTCTGAAACATAACACACCAGACATTGTGATCGTGGAGAAAAAGAAAGTATGGATCATCGACATCGCAATCCCAGGAGACAGCAGAATTGAGGAGAAGCAGCTAGAGAAATTAATGAAATACGAAGATCTAAAAATCGAGCTGCAACGACTCTGGCATAATCCCATGAAAGTGGTCCCAGTGGTACTTGGCACGCTGGGTGCAGTGCCAAAGGATCTCAGTGGACATTTGAAAACCATCGGAATTGACAAAATCTTCATCTGCCAATTGCAAAAGGCCGCTTTACTGGCATAATTCGCTGCTACATCACGCAGTCCTAGGTGCTTGAGAAGTGCCCGACTGGTAATGAAATGCAAAATCCAGCATAGTGATCTCGTTTGCTGTGTTGTACTGGCATAATAATAATAATAATAATAATAATAATAATAATAATAATAATAATAATAAAAGATTACTTTGTTTTGGTAGGAGATGTGGGATATTTCTAACTCTTTTCTGTCAATAGTTTAAAAAATGGTTTAGGATAATATAAGGAGGAGAGCTTATAGAAACATGCTCCCTGGAGACACTTTTTGCCACTCACCAATTCTCTGCTGAGTCTTGTTTTTGTAGGAGAGGTATCTCTGCAGCCACTCAATGCAGGTCTCCTCCAGGAAGGCTTTGTTTCCCTGAGACCACTTTGGATCATCCTCCCATTCGTCTTTGACCTTCTGGGCCTGGGGCTGAGCTGCCACCCAGGTGAAGGTCTCCTTGTTGAAGCTGATGAAGTCCCTCCCATCGTAGCCATAGCAGAAAAACCCTCCTTTGCTCCCATCTTCCATGATCTCACAGCCCAAAACTGCCTGCCAGGTGTGAAGCTCTGAAGGAGATAGAGAAGGGGTTGGTGTGAATGAAGAGGATCCAGGGTTCCTCTCCTAAACAGCATTGGAGTAGAGTCTACTCCCCTTCCCACCTAGGGAGAGAAACCCAATTTCTCCTTTGCCTCTTTATCACACAAGATGAAATATCTTCTCCTTCAGTTAACCCTTTTCAATTGGGGTCAGGCCATGAAGAATTTGGGGGTCAGAAGGTTGGAAGTGGGGTGTCTTTCCTTTTCAGGAAAGAAGCAAGCAAGCACTTAGGCTTATATACTGCTTCACAGTGCTTTACAGCCCTCTCTAAGCGGTTTACAAAGTCAGCCTCTTGCCCCAACAATCTGACTCCTCATTTTACCCATCTCAGAAGGATGGAAGGCTGAGTCAATCTCGAGCCTGTGACTCAAACTGCCAAATTGCAGGCAGGCAGTACTGCACTCTAACCACTATGACACCAGGGCTCCAGAAAATCTCACTATTATGTTGCTTGCAGGCACTGTTGGCCCAAGATGTCACTGGCTCTGCTCACCTTCAGCCCGGTAGTCTCCTTTTGATAACTTCTCCAGGGCAGCTCTGAAGATCCATTCAGGGGTCAGAAATCTCTCATTCTCAGCCATCCTGGGCACCAGAGGCTCCATCTTCCTGATGAGGCTGTCAAAGCGAGCGATGGGCTGGTCATCCAAATAGCCGCTAATGGAGAACTGAGGCAGCCCCTGGCTGGGCTCGTACAGAAGCAGGTAGGTATAACATAGGGAGTGTAAGAGGGAGCCTGAAGAGGGAAGAGGGAGAATGAGGGAGTCTGCACTGCCGCTCCATCCCCTCCAAGGCTCCAGCATTATAGTGTCACCCAGCTGCCCTCTTTCTGCTCTGTTTGAGAAGGTATCTCTCTTAAGTATTGCCCACAAGATCATATGCCGCAATGTCCTGCCTGTCGGCGACTACTTCAGCTTCAACCACAACAACACAAGAGCACACAACAGATTTAAACGTAATATTAACTGCTCCAAAGTTGACTGTAAAAAATATGACTTCAGTAACTGAGTTGTCGAAGCGTGGAACTCCTTAGTGTCATCCCCAAACCCCCAACACTTTACCCTTGGATTATCCACGGTTGACCTATCCATATTCCTAAGAGGTCAGTAAGGGGCGAGTACAAGTGCACTAGAGTGCCTTCTGTCCCTAATGCTCTCCTCTATCTCTTATACCTTTCTTCTATTCCTATATCTCTTCTTCTATTCTTTCCTTGATATGCTTTATTCCTATATCATCTCTTTTATTCTTTCTTAGATATAGTTTAGTCAGGCATGGGGGAACTGAAACACCTCCCCCGGGGAAGTACAATTTATGCATGTACAATTTATGCATGGTATGTTTGTGTGTGTGTTTGTTAGTAAAATGGGGTTCTTTTTAAATATTTTAAATTATATTTGGATTTGTTATGAATTGTTGTATCTTGCTGTGAGCCGCCCCGAGTCTGCGGAGAGGGGCGGCATACAAATCTAAATAATAAATAAATAAATAAAAATGAGTATCTCCCCTATAACCTTCATTATGTATTTTACTATATGTATACCCACTAAAACCCTCATTGTATATTGGAAAAAATCAATAAAATATAAATGAATGAATGAATGAATGAATGAATGAATGAAGCTAAGGAAGGACAACACCCCCCCCCCCCCCAAGCATCCTTTGGCTGGCCTAAAAAAAAAGGCAGACCCACCTCTGATGAGACCCACCCCGTAGTTTCTCTAGGCCAGTGATTTTCAACCTTTTTTGAGCCGCAGCACATTTTTTACATTTACAAAATCCTGGGGCACACCACCAACCAAAATGATACAAAATGACACTCCAACACAGTAAATATTATACATATATGTCAGTTGAGTGCAGGGGCCTTGGTTCTGTCTGTTTTGATGGTGTATATAGAGATTTGAGCTCTTTAAGAAGATGACCCTTCAGGAGGCCATATACAATATAGATAACATTGTGATGCCTCGGGGGGCCTCTTATAAAAATAAAAACGTCAAATATCTATATAGAATTCTATTCTACAGTATTCTATTCTATTCTACAGTATTCTATTCTATTCTACAGTATTCTATTCTATTCTATTCTATTCCATTCCATTCCAATTCCATTCCATTCCATTCCATCCAGCCCTCCAATCCATCCTACAAAAGCAGCACTGCCCTCTGCTCTCTTCGCCTTTTGCCCTGCGGTCAGCCTGTCCCTCTTCTTTTTCCTCCTCATTGCACCCCGGGCAAACTAGTGCTGGTCTTCCTCCTCTACCTCCAGCACACACGGAGTCTGGCTAAGAGGGCGGTGGGTCCCCGAGGAGGAAGTAACCTCTCCTTCCATCTGTACTCCCCTCTGCTGTCCCCCCACCCAGCTCCACAGCTGCCCAATACGACACGCCTGAGACTCACATAGGGATGAAATAATTGCAAGTAGGAGCAGTGTGGGGAAGCAGGCTGTGGGCGCCGCACCCTGCCGCGAGCCGCCACCACCGCTAAAGCCGTCACCGCTGCCAATGCAGCTGCCATTTTCTTTTTCTTTTTTCTTTTATTTATTTATTTTGTCCAATACACAATGAGGGTTTTAGTAAGTATATATCTATATACACGTAGTAAAATATATGATGAAGGTTATAGAGGAGATACTCATAGTAAAATATATCTATGAAAGAATAGAAAAGAAGATATAGGAATAGAACATATCAATGAAAGAATAGAAGAAGAGATACAGGAATAGAAGAAAGGTATAGGAGATAGAGGAGAACAATAGGACAGGGGATGGAAGGCACTCTAGTGCACTTATACTCGCCCTTTACTGACCTCTTAGGAATCTGGTTAGGTCAACCGTAGATAATCTAAGGGTAAAGTGTTGGGGGTTTGGGGATGACACTATGGAGTCTGGTAATGAGTTCCATGCTTCGACAACTTGGTTACTGAAGTCATATTTTTTACAGTCAAGTTTGGAGCGGTTAATATTCAGTTTAAATCTGTTGTGTGCTCTTGTGTTGTTGTGGTTGAAGCTGAAGTAGTCGCCGACAGGCAGGACGTTGCAGCATGTGATCTTGTGTGCAATACTTAGATCTTGTTTAAGGCGTCTTAGTTCTTGCTTCCATCTCCTTTTCCTCCCATTGTTCCACCCCCCGCCCATGGTTGGAGAAGGTGGGAAAGCTGAGGGGGACTGCCGCGTGCACCCTGTCAATCATGCACATGTAGGACCTTGCCAGGCGGATTGCAGGGCAGGGAGCCACAGCTCTTTGCCAGCCCAAGGAGCGGGAGAAGAGAAGCGTGACTGATGCTCTTTTGCAGGGTGGTGGCTTACGGAAGTTCCGGGGAAGGGCAGGTGAACAAAAGTTGAGCGGAAAAAGTGGGAATATGCGGCGCACAACAGTGGTGGAAGGTCACGGGAAGAGGGAAGCCGGCTTTAATTTAATTTAATTTAATTTAATTTAATTGGAGTTGTATGCCGCCCCTCTCCGAAGACTGAGGTGATGGACTGAAGTGGGTGGCTAGGGACGAAGGAGGCGCAGCAAGGGTCTGCGTCTAAATGTCCCATTCTACTTCCGTGCTGGGAAAAATTAAAATAAAAGAAATAAAAGAAATAAAAGAAGGTTGCAAGCTCTTCTCCAAAGAGCCCCTTCTGTCTGTCCCCCCACTCCTCCTTGAACTTCTGGGCCTGGTGCTGAGCTGCCACCCAAGTGTGGGTCTCCTTGTCGAAGCTGATGAAGTCCCTCCCATCGTAGCCATAGCAGAAAAACCCTCCTTTGCTCCCATCTTCCATGATCTCACAGCCCAAAACCTCTTGCCAGGTGTGAAGCCCTGAAGGAGATGCAGAAGGGGTTGGTGTGAATGGAGAGGATACAGGGTTCCTCTCCTAGACAGCATCAGCATCTCAACTAGCAAATGCTCTGTCCTACACATTGGGAAGAAGAATCTGAACTCCAAATACGAACTGAATAATAAAATTATCACAGATAATCCCCACTCGGTTAAAGACCTTGGTATACTAATATCAAAAGATTTAAGTGCCAAAGCCCACTGCAACAATATAGCCAAGAAGGCTTCAAGAGTTGTAAATCTAATCCTACGTAGCTTCTGCTCTGGCAATCTCACACTACTTACCAGAGCTTACAAAACTTTTGCCAGACCCATCCTCGAATACAGCTCATCTGTTTGGAACCCATATCACATCTCAGACATTAACACCCTTGAAAATGTCCAAAGATACTTCACCAGAAGAGCCCTTCACTCCTCCACTCAAAACAGAATACCCTACGAGACTAGACTTTCAATCCTGGGCCTAGAAAGTATAGAACTAAGACGCCTTAAACAAGATCTAAGTATTGCCCACAAGATCATATGCTGCAACGTCCTGCCTGTTGGTGACTACTTCAGCTTCAACCACAACAACAGAAGAGGCAAAATTTTTCTGAACCCCGGGTTCGTATCTCGGGTTGTTCGTAAGACAAGGGGTTCGTATCTTGTATTTTACTATGTATACATAGATATATACCCACTAAAACCCTCATTGTGTATTGGACTAGATAGATAGATAGATAGATAGATAGATAGATAGATAGATAGATAGATAGATAGATAGATAGATAGGTGATAGATTGATAGATTGATAGATAAACAAACAAAAAACAAACAAAAAAATAAATAAATAAAGAGTCTGGGGAGAGAAACCCGATTCCTTTTCCTGCCCCTTATCACAAAAGGAGAAACATTTTTACTTCAATTAACCCTTTTTGGCTGATCTCAGGCAATGTAGAATTTCTAGGTGAAGGAGAAAATTGGGGAGGATGGTGTATGTGTGTGGTGGGGTGTTTTTCCTTTTCAGGCAAGAAAATCTCCTGCAATCAATGGGGGGTTCAAGGATGACACTGCCTCTGCTCACCTTTAACCTGCTGGTTCCGTTTTGGAAATTTCTGGTCAGCCCTGAAGACCCACTCAGGGGAAAGAAAGGCCTCCTTCTCTGCTTCCTCCATCCAACGCACCAAAGGCTCCATCTTCCTGGTGAGGCTGTCAAAGCGAGCAATGGGCTGATTATCCAGGTAGCTCCTAAGGGAGAACTGAGACAGTCCCCAGCTGGACTTTGGCAGATGCAGGTAGAAGTAGCACAGGGGTGCGAGGGAGAGCCTAGAAAGTGGGAGAGAAAAGAGTAGAATTGGAGGGTCTGCCCTGCAGCTCCATCCCCTCTAAGATCTTATAGGCTCTTGTCTATCTAATATGCTCCTTCTGCCCTTTTGGACCCTTGGGGTTCCCAGCCTGACGTTTGAGGGCCTGATCTCCATGGCAACCCCCCTCCCATACACATTTCTGCCCATGTTCTGTCGAGCTCTCTGGTAGAATCCTCCCAAAAATGCACAGATACAATTTCAGACACACACACGTTTGAAAATTCAAAACAATGTTCTTTATAATGAAAATTTACTTAAACCAAGCCCTCTTTTGGGATAGCAAAGAGCACTGGTCTCCAAACAAACTGGTAATTTGTGATACTTAGCTTGCAGTTGTGAGGCAATTCAGTCCTTCTTTTTTCACAAAGTGAAACACACTTTGCCCTGGTTTAGTTTCAAAGTGGGGAAAAATCAGCACACAAAAGGTCCAAGTCAGGAAAGCAGTCACGAAACACAACAATCAGATAATCCTCCACAATGGCCAAACCCACAGGCTGCTATTTCTAGTAGCCTCACTAATGACCACAGCCCCACCCAACCACAGGTGGCCTCATTTTCTTTGATAATAATCTCTCAGCTGTTGTTGCCTATGCATCGCTCTCTGCATGCGTGGCTGTATCATTAATTCTTGTTCTGAATCCAAGGAGGAGAGAGATAATTGATCTCCTTCTGAGCTGTCTGCCACACTCTCTTCCTCCCTGTCACTCATGTCTTCTTGGTCAGAGGAGCCTTCATCAGCAGATTCCATGGGGGGGGGGCAAAACAGACATGCAGCATGTGGATGTCTCCCCCACATCCACAGTCCTTGGGGCAGGAGCTGGGCCAGAGCTAACCACAATAGCCCATAAATAAAGGGCTTCGAAAATATTTACTACCACACTGTGGGTGTGGCTTATGCATTTTCTTTCAACACCTTTCAGTGCAAATTGAGTGCTTTGGGAGTGGGGTTTCATTTTTTCTTTTTTAAAAAAATATTTTTTATTAATTTTCTCAAACAAACATAACAAACACAACATATAACATTTAGTGGAGCTACAGTTGCTCCGCTCAAAATAGAAGTCTTCATTATCTAAAAAGAAGAAAGATCTTATTGTTGTTTAACACGTCTACAAAATATATAAAAATATCTACTATAAGGCACTACATAAAAACACATCTAAAAGTTTATAAGGATATATATAGACATTCTTAATTTGTAGATTAAATCAAACTAAAATAAAGAAGATAAGAGAAAAAAATTACATTTATATTATAGATAATCACAATCTAATACGCTTTCACTATTAAGTTCAAATTTTCAAAGTAATATAACAACAAGATTATCTCTTTTTCTTTTTATCCCACCAAGTATATACTTTCTGCCAGATATCATAAAATTCTGAGTCTTGATTCATTTTTTCTACCCCACTGCGTGTCCCCCCCCCTCGGGGCAGCAGCCCACCCCTGCTGCCCACCCCAGTAAGAGTCAGGTAGGCTCTATTTGCATGGAAGGTAACAACAGAGTTGCAGAACTGACCGCTCCCCAAAGAGGAAACTTATCCAAAGGAGAGGAATGTTTGCTGACCAAGGAGGTGCCAGATGAAATGTAAGGACCTCCTGGCCCATTGCCCAGAAATGAGAAAGAAGGACGCTTGAAGGACAGAAGGGCTGAGGTGTGAAACCTCTCTTTTCACTGTTTCTCCCTCCCCCCCCCCGTCGCAAACTCACGGTGAAAAGCCCCAAGAACAAAGGACCCCAGCGCCGCCCCCAAGACAAAGAGGGGCGCCTGGTGCAGCGGCATCGCCCTCCTACAACGCGCGCCTTTGCACCTGCCTTTCGTTAAGGACAAGTCGCTTAGGCGCCGGCCCAGTTCGAGTCCCGTCCGGATCCTCAGAAAAGGTCCAACTCTGCCAAAATTCTCCGGGTCTGTGGAAGAAGAGAGAAAACTGCGCTACTCCCTTGCAATCTCCTGGAGGAAGGAGAGATGGGGGGAGGGAGGAGAGGGTGCGAGAGAGAGAGTGAGAGAGACAGAGACAGAGAGACAAATACAGAGAGAGGGGGGAGAGAAAGACAGAGAAAGAGAGAGAGGGAAAGAGAGGGAGAAAAAGACACAGAGAGAGGGGGAGAGAGAAAGATACACAGAGAGAGAGAGAGAAAGAGAGAGGGGGGGAAAGAGGGGGAGAAGAGACACAGAGAGAGGGGGAGAGAGAAAGAGAGAGAGAGGGAAAGAGAGGGGAATAAGAGACACAGAGAGAGGGGGAGAGAGAAAGACAGAGAGAAAGAGAGAGGGGGGAAAGAGAGGAGGAGAAGAGACACAGAGAGAGGGGGAGAGAGAAAGAGACAGAGAAAGAGAGGGGGGGAGAAAGACAAAGAGAGAGGGGGGAAGAGAGGGGGAGAAGAGACACAGAGAGGGGGGAGAGAGAAAGAGACAGATACAGAGGGGAGAGGAAACGAAGGGGTATTATGAGACGCTGCCCTCAACCGGACCCCGCTTTCTTCCACCAAAGGCCCCGGGAGACTCGTAAAAGAGCCGCGCTTTTTAATTTTTTTCCTTTTATGCTTCTCACCTCCGCAGCCGCCGCCACCGCCGAGCTCAGGAGCAAAGAGGGGCAAAATGAGCACTTGCAGCTGGATCTGCACACACCCTCGCCCCGCCCCCTCCGAGCTCCTTTGAAGTTCACCACCTGGGTTCGCTAGGGAAGTAATAAAAGTTTGTTTTTCATGGCAATAAAAAGCGAAAAATCGGTGAGAAGCCGCAACTGTTTATCTTTAACCTTTCCCGCAACAGCTAAGCGTATGTTTGTAGGGTCCCCTTGAGTACCATTTGTTGGGGGTCAAGGGAAAGGGAGGGTTTTGCCTTCTCTTTCTGCTCAAGATCCCCATGTACAATTGGTGGGCCACTGCGTGACACAAAATGCTGGACCCAATGGGCTTTGGCCCGATTCAGCTTGGCTCTTCTTATGTTCTTAGCTAAATGAGTTTTGCCGCATTTTATGATTTTCCTCAGCTCATTCATTGAATATTTCTGCAGTTATTGATTAAGATCAATAACACGGTCGTTAAGTGAATCTGGCTTCCTCCTTGACTTTGCTGGTCTGAAGGTCGCAAAAGGGGATCCTGTGACCCAGGGACACGGCAAACCGTCATAAATGTGAATTAGTGGCCAAGAATCCTAATGGAAATCACGTGACCATGGGTATGCTGCAACGGTCATATGTGTGCAAAGGGTCACTCATAAGTCCCTTTTTTGTCCCATTGTAACTTGCAACGGTCAACAAATGAACCGCTGGCTGGGGAATTCTGGAAGTTGAAGTCCACATATCTTCAAGTGAGCAAGGTTGGGAAACACTGATCTATAGAGTGCGCATTCTCCGGGGAGACAGCTGGGCTTGTTAGCTTTCAGGAGGGAAACGGAGGGCGGCGAGGCTCCAGGGACACAAACGCTTGCAGAGCCGCTTTGGCGGCGGAAGGAGGCAAGAGCCGGCTCATCTGTGGAGGAAGCACCGAAAGGAGGCGCAGAGTCGGGAGATGAGAAGGGAGGCTAGTAGGAGGGAGCTCCGCGCCCGACGGGAGTGACTGTATGAGATCTCCCCCCACCTTCCTAAAATATCCTTTGGTCTAAATGAATGAATGGATCGATCGATCTTTTTTTTTTTTATTGGAGAGAGTTGTCAGGTCATATTGGTTGAGCTGCAATAAATTGTGCAGCTGTTTGGTAAAGAGCGCGAAACCATTGCCGAAATTCACACATTGGTATTCAACGGGGCGGGGGGGGGGGCAATCTACGCGTCTGTCTTTTTCTAGTATTTTTCGTTTTGTTTCCTGTAGTTCTCGTTCTTGTTTCCTTTGGCATCTTAACTTTCAAGGTAATAATTTAGAAATACTGTATATTAATAAATCTTTCATTAGCACCAAAGGGACCTCACAACTTCAACCTTAGACTTTCTACCGTGGACCCCTCCCCATTCCTAAGAGGTCTGTAAGGGGCGTGCATAAGTACACCATCGCGCCTACCGCCCCGCCCCTATCCTATATCCCTGTTTATTTGTGTCCATTTCATGTTTATAATTATATCTGTAATCTTACACATGCTTAACAAAAATAAATTTAAAAAATAAATAAAACTACTGGTAGCAAAGGAAAAGGGGGAGTCCCTCCCTTCCCATTTCCTTCTGAGGGAATGAGGTCGTTCAGGTGCTAAGAATTGTTAGAGTCAAATGGAAAGAAAACAGACTCTGCCTGGGGCGTTTCTTCTCCTCCTGCCGGGATTTGATTCTTCAAGCTGGGGACAAGCCCGATTTGGTCTAGATTCCAGGCCCAGGTGATGCCTGTCAGATATATAAAAATATCTATTATAAGACACTACATAAAAACACATCTAAAAGCTTATAAGGATATATATAGAAATTCTTAATTTGTAGATTAAATCAAACTAAAATAAAGAACATAAGAGAAAAAGAAATTACATTTATATTATAGATAATCACAATCTAATACGCTTTTACTATTAAGTTCAAATTTTCAAAGTAATATAACATCAAGCTTATCTCTTTTACTTTGTATCCCACCAAGTATATACCTTCTGCCAGATGTCATAGAATTTTGAGTCAGGTAGACTCTATTTGCATGGAAGGTAACAGCAGAGTTGCAGAACTGAAGGCTCCCCAGAGAGCAAACTTATCCAAAGGAGGGGAATGTTTGCTGACCAAGGAGGTGCCAGATGAAATGTAAGGACCTCCTGGCCCATTGCCCAGAAAGGAGAAAAAGGACGCTTGAAGGATAGAAGGGCTGAGGTGTGAAACCTCTCTTTCCCCTCCCCCCCACCGTCACAAAGTCTCCGTGAAAAGCCCCAAGAACAAAGGACCCCAACGCTGTCCCGAAGAGCGGGAGGGGCGCCTGGTGCAGCAGCATTGCCCTCCAACAACACGCGCCTTTGCGCCGAGAACAAGTTAAGGACAAGTCGCTGGCTGGATGAGATCTCCCCCCACCTTCCTAAAATATCCTTTGGTCTAAATGAATGAATGGATTGATCGATCAATATTTTTTTAATTGGAGAGAGTTGTCAGGTTGTATTGGTTGAACTGCAATAAATTGTGCAGCTGTTTGGTAAAAGCGCGAAACCATTGCCAAAATTCACATATTGGTATTCAACGGGGAGGGGGGGCAATCTACGCGTCTGTCATTTTCTAATATTTTTTGTTTTGTTTCTTGTAGTTCTCGTTCTTGTTTCCTGTGGCATCTTAACTTTCAAGGTAATAATTTAGAAATATATCGATAAATCTTTCATTAGCATCAAAGGGACTTCACAACTTCAGCCTTAGACTTTCTACCGTGGACCCCTCCCCATTCGTAAAGGGTCTGTAAGGGGCGTGCACAGGGCCGCCATCAAGAATTTTGGGGCCCCATACCGCCTAAGTGTCTGCCCCCCCGCCATTTTAAAACTACTTTATTTTGCGACATACCAATTATGTATTAAATTTACCTTTCAAAAAAAAATTAAACCCTGCCACTACAACAAGGTACACTTGTTTGACAGATTAATAATATGTTAATAACACAGAAAATATATTCAAGTGAAATCAACATATTACATACATATAAATAAATTACCAGAACAGTGCAAATACACCAAATTAATAAAATATTATTAATTTTGCCATCAACAATATTAAAAGCAGCAATAAGATGGCACAAAGAATAAAGACAAAATACTCCTGCATCACACTAGAAAAATATTTATTTTCACAATAATACCAATAAATAACAGATAACCAGAAGATAAATTATACGCAATAATGTTTAAAACTATACGTAAACTCCACCATAGGTGTAAAAAGCACAGTGCAAGAAAAAAGAAGAGAAAGAGGAGGGAAGAGCAAAAAAACCTTTCCCTCTTCTTCTCATTAACCTCTCCACCTATCTCCTTATAGCATTTTCCAAAGTTTGTAAAATTTTAAAATTGCTTTATAAAAAAGAACATACTCTCATGTATCATCAAATCCATATTATGAAGCAAATGTACCTGCTATTGAGTTCCATAACTTAATATATTTAAGCTTTTAAATGTGTAATGTATAGTCTCTTAACAAATAGCATGTCCATGGCTCTAAAAACAACACCTTTTCTTTCTCTTTTCATCTTTCTTCTTCTTTTCCTAGGATGTTATCATATCTATTAAGCATATGGTGAGATATTACTGTGTATGCATTTAATATAATTTAGAAGGTAAAATGTAAAATGACCAACTCCCACTTCAGATCTTCTCAGCACAAGTTTCAAAATATGATGTAGTTGTTTGTTTTTTGAAAAGTCCTTAGTACCCAGCTTCTCCTTTGCATATTCAAATCTTCCCACTTCTCACAATGCTTGCTTCTCGAATCCAGGATGGTGTTTGCTTCTCAAATCTAAAATGGTGAGACGGCTCCAAAAAACATGTCAACTCCAAAGCAACACATCTTTTCCTCACACTTAGAAGGGAACAATTTCAAAAAAAATCTAACACCATAATCAAAATGTATACCAAATTAGCTCTGATCCAAACTCCATCTTTAACAGCTATGAAGCTCTTCAGGCAGAATAGAGAAAATTAGGCATTTTTGCTGATCTGTGCTCTTGCCTGGTCCCAATTGTAACAATTTTGCAACTGAATCCAATTACCTTCCTTAGCATACCAGCACACGTTCAATTGCCGCCCCCCCCCCTAATTTCTCAATTTGGCCGGGCCCCTGACGCCAGTACCGGTAATACTGCCCTATCGGCGGCCCTGGGCGTGCATAAGTACACCACCGCGCCTACCGCCCCTATCCTAATATCCCTGTTTATTTGTATCCATTTCATGTTTAGAATTATATCTGTAATCTTACACATGCTTGACAAAAAGAAATTTAAAAAATAAATACAAATACTGGTAGCAAAGGAAAAGGGGGGAGTCCCTCCCTTCCCATTTCCTTCTGAGGGAATGAGGTCGTTCAGGTGCTAAGAATTTTTAGAGTCATATGGAAAGAGAACCGACTCTGCCTGGGGCGTTTCTTCTCCTCAGGCTGGATTGGATCCTTCAAGCTGGGGGCAAGCCCGATTTGGTCTAGATTCCAGGCCCAGGTGATGCCTGTCAGTGCTCCATGGCCCTTGGGAGGCTGAAGTTCACCCTCAGCCCTAGAAGCTCATTTCTCAGCTCAGCCTACCTCGCCGGGTTCTTGTGTGGACAAATGGAAAGAAATTCCATTTCCTGGAATACTTGGAATACTGCATTCAGTTTTGGTCGCCAGGATGCAAAAAGGATGTTGAGACTCTAAAACAAGTGCAGAGAAGGGCAACAAAGATCATTAGGGAACTAGAGGCTAAAACATATGAATAACTGTTGCAGGAACTGGGCATGGCTAGTTTAATGAAAAGAAGGACCAGGGGAGACATGATAGCAGTGTTCCAATATTTCAGGGGTTGCCACAAGGAGTCAGCCTATTCTCCAAAGTACCTGGGGGTAGAACAAGAAGCAATGGATGGAAACTAAACAAGGAGAGAAGTAACTTAGAACTAAAGGAGAAATTTCCTGACAATTAAAACAATTAATCAGTGGAACAGCTTGCCTCCAGAAGTTGTGAATGTTCCAATGCTGGAAGTTTTTAAGAAGATGTTGGATAACCACCTGTCTGAAGTAGAGTTTCCTGTGTAAGCAGGGGGTTGGACTAGAAGACCTCCAAGGTCCCTTCCAACTCTGTTGTTGTTGTTGTTATTGTTGTTGTTGTTATAAATGCTTTTATTAGGGGATCCTTGGCTGAGTGGGTTCTTGTAGGACAGAGTGTCTCTAGGAAGAGGCTGTGCCCCATTCAAAATACAGAGAATCCTGTACAAAAGGGATGGGAAGGAAATCCCCCTCCCTCACCCACGTCCACATTTGGAGGACTCCCATGGCTTCTTTCCAAGGGCCAATTAGAGCCTTAAGATCTCCTCCCTTCTACACTTGCTGGTTTGCACAGCTACAGTTTGTCCTATTTGCTTGCAGGAAGGTAGGGAGGGGAGAAGTCTTTCTGGGCACCAATGGCAGCCCGGAGAATTGGAGGGAGGAGGGAAACAACCCTGGGAGAGGTGTTATAAAAGCAGTGTTGTTTTCTTTCTTTTATTCCTAGTCTTTGAATGGGGAAAAAACTTTTATTGAATGCAGGGGAGTGTGAACTGGTCCCTTTGATGGCAGGTGCTGATGGAACCACCACCCCTCTTGCTCCTGTGGGCAGCGCTGGGGTCCTTGGTGCTGGTGGGCCGAGGTGGTGAGTTTCTGGAAAGATTTGGGACCTGGTGGGAAGACACTGAAGCGGGTGGGGGAGTGGGAGAGAGAAATCATGTTTTGTCTGTATGTCTCCTCCTAAGATGTCAGTAAGGGACAAGTACAAGTGCACTAGAGTGCCTTCCGTCCCCTGTCCTATTGCTCTCATATATCTCCTATACCTTTCTTCTATTCCTATATCTCTTCTTCTATTCTTTCATTGATATGTTCTATTCCTATAAATTCTCTTCTTTCTTAGATATATTTTACTATGAGTATATCATCTATAACCTTTATTATGTATTTTACTATGTGTATACCCACTATAACCCTCATTGTGTATTGGACAAAATCAATCAATCAATCAATCAATCAATCAATAAAATAAATAAAACATTCACACACACACCATCGCAAATTCCTTTCCCAGCAGGAAACCTCTCCTTTCCTTCCTCCTTCATTCAGCCTCCTTTAAAAACTTCTTGTATTCTTCTTTGGCTATATTTGCTTCCTCTAGTAGCATTTTTATTTTATTTATTTTTAATTTATGTTATCAATTTATGAACGAGGGATATATGCAAAGCACAAGGAAGGTTTTCATAATTAATAAAGCCTATCTGGACTTCAGCAAAGCCTTTGATACGGTTCCACATAAAGAGTTGATAGATAAATTAGTGAAGATTGGACTTAATCCTTGGATAGTTCAGTGGATTTCAAGCTGGCTGAAGCGCAGACATCAGAGAGTTATTGTTAATGGCGAGTAGTCTGAGCAGAGACAGGTTACAAGCGGTGTGCCACAAGGGTCTATTCAGGGTCCTATTCTTTTTAATATCTTTGTGAGTGACATAGGGGAAGGTTTGGTAGGGAAGGTTTGCCTATTTGCCGATGACTCTCAAAATGGGTGAGCAGTGTGGTCGGGCGGTAGGAAAAGCAAGTAGGATGCTTGGCTGCATAGCTAGAGGTATAACAAGCAGGAAGAGGGAGATTGTGATCCCCTTATATAGAGCGCTGGTGAGACCACATTTGGAATACTGTGTTCAGTTCTGGAGACCTCACCTACAAAAAGATATTGACAAAATTGAACGGGTCCAAAGATGGGCTACAAGAATGGTGGAAGGTCTTAAGCATAAAACATATCATAAAACGGAAAGACTTAATGAACTCAATCTATACAGTCTGGAGGACAGAAGGAAAAGGGGGGACATGATCGAAACATTTAAATATATTAAAGGGTTAAATAAGGTTCAGGAGGGAAGTGTTTTTAATAGGAAAGTGAACACAAGAACAAGGGGATACAATCTGAAGTTAGTTGGGGGAAAGATCAAAGGCAACATGAGAAAATATTATTTTACTGAAAGAGTAGTAGATCCTTGGAACAAACTTCCAGCAGACGTTGTTGGTAAATCCACAGTAACTGAATTTAAACATGCCTGGGATAAACATATATCCATTGTAAGATAAAATACAGGAAATAGTATAAGGGCAAACTAGATGGACCATGAGGTCTTTTTCTGCCGTCAGTCTTCTATGTTTGTATGTTTCTAATTCCTTCTGATTTTGGTTTTGCTGATTAGATGAACAGAAAAGAATTTAATTTTAATTTAATTTAATTTATTAGATTTAGATTAATTAGAATGTCAGAGTTTCAAGGGTTCTTAGAAGTCCTCTTGGCCTGCCCCCTGTAACATTCCAGACAAATTGTTGTCTGATTGTCCAAACTCTTCTTAAAAACTAAGAGTCCATGTTCACTCTTCCTCCTCCCCAGCTCACAAAGGGTAATCGTAATAGTCAACCTAATCATAAAAGTCAGCACTAGACTAAGGATAACTGCTGGGTGTGGTGTAGCTTCCAGAGGCAAGAAGTCTCCAAGCAGCTCCTGTCTGGCTGTCCTTCAGGCAATGGGCATGTAGGGTCCAATGGGGTCAGGCCCAGAAGCACTTGTGTGAGCCCAGAGGGTCCCTTCACCTGATGTGGCCATGTCCAAAGTCAAGCAAAAGATGCCAGGGTCTCCTTTAACTCCTTTCATGGCTGGAATCCTCCCAAGTGAAGCAGAAAATTGGTCTTATTGTTGGAAAGTGGTTTTTCACAATAACATTGAAGGAAGAGCTGGAGCTGCAGACTCCCCTCAATTCTCTCCTTCACCATCTCCCAGGCTCCTCCAGGCACTCCCTGTGCTATTCCTACCTGAAGGTGTCAGAGCCCAGCCAGGGGCTGCCCCAGTTCCTCTCCGTGGTCCACCTGGATGACCATCCCATTGCTCGATATGACATCCTCAATGGGAAGACGGTTCCTCTTCTGCCCGGGATTGAGGAGAAGGAGATGAATGCACCTGAGAGGATGTTCAGAGCTGACCTGGAGTGGATATCAAAACTCAACCACCAGACTGGAGGTAAGCAGAGGCAGAACTGCCTTCAAGCCCTGAATTCTCCCTCAAATCTCTTTTTCCCAGATGTTGTCACTTTGGTTATTGGGGAAAGAGGCAAGCAGGCAAGGGATAGAAAGTGAGAGGCTGGGAGGTTAAGGGGTTGAGATGAGCCACATTCCAGGAAAGGACAATATTGTTTCTGCCTTTGACCACCAATATCTGTAAGGAGCATGAGGATAATAATAATAATAATAATAATAATAATAACAATAATAATAATAATAATAATAATAACAACAACAATATTAACAACAACAACAACAACAACCATAACCATAACAACAACAGAGTTGGAAGGGACCTTGGAGGTTTTCTAATCCAATCCCCAAACCAACACTAATTCAGACAGGTGGTTTTTATTTATTTATTTATTTGTGTTTTTTTTAAAAAAAATTAATATTTTTTATTAAATTGCAAAGACAGACAAAACATACATTACATGTAACATTTAGTGGAGCAACAATCGCTCCTCTCAAAGTAGAAGTCATCTTTATATTTTTAATAAGTAAAAAAAGAAAAAAAAAACCTAACTTTATCATTAATTTTAAAATACTTGAATATATCAATTGTAAGATAATAAGTAAAAAACACATCTAAAACATTTAAAAATATATAGAAATTTTAAAATTATAACTTGAAAAAAACTATGAAGAAAGAAAGAAAAAGAAAAATGGTAGAAGAGGAAAGAAGGAGTTTATCTTTATATTGTTAATAATCACTATCTAATACTGTACCATATAACTACTAAGTACAAATATGTTTAAAATAATGTAAAAATAAGGTTATCTCTGTTTCTTTGTATCCCATCAGATATATACCTTTTGCCAAACCTCATAAAATTCTGATTCTTCTTGATTTTTCAACCTTCTTGTCATCATGTCAAGCTCAGCATATTCTAAGACTTTCTTAAATATATCAGTTTCTTTTGGAGTCTCAAGGTCTTTCCATTTCTGAGCAAGCTATCCTAGCTGCTACTAAAATGTGGATTATTAAATAATATATGTCTTTATTGTATTTCTTATTTGAAATGCCTAATAAAAAAAATTCTGGTGTTTTCTTAATTTCTTGCTGGGTTATTTCTTTTAGCCATTTTTCTATTAAATTCCAGTATTCTTTTGCTTTTGGGCATGTCCAACAAGCATGGTAGTATGTACCTATTTCTTCCTTACATTTCCAACAATTGGGTGACGCTGTTTGGAACATTTTTGAAATTCTATTAGGCGGCAGATGCCATCTGTAAAATATTTTGATTTGATTTTCTTTAAAAGAAGTTGACCTTGTTAATTTCCAGTTATATGTCCATACCTTTTCCCAAGTTTTTAAGTCTTATCTCTTTGTTTAAGTTTCTACACCAGTTGTTAATAATTTACCTAAAATGTTATTGTCCTTTCTAAGTATATATGTTGTTTTATCTTTCTGAAACCTAGACTTTATCTGTGTATATTGCCACCAATCTACAATAATACCTGTATCCAGCAATTCCTGTTTCGTTTTTAAATTCCACAGCTTATAGAAACATAGAAACATAGAAGACTGACGGCAGAAAAAGACCCCATGGTCCATCTAGTCTGCCCTTTTACTATTTTATCTTACAATGGATATATGTTTATCCCAGGCATGTTTAAATTCGGTTACTGTGGATTTACCAACCACGTCTGCTGGAAGTTTGTTCCAAGGATCTACTACTCTTTCAGTAAAATAATACTTTCTCATGTTGCCTTTGATCTTTCCCCCAACTAACTTCAGATTGTGTCCCCTTGTTCTTGTGTTCACTTTCCTGTTAAAAACACTTCCCTCCTGAACCCTATTTAACCCTTTAACATATTTAAATGTTTCGATCATGTCCCCCCTTTTCCTTCTGTCCTCCAGACTATAGAGATTGAGTTCATTAAGTCTTTCCTGATACGTTTTATACTTCAGACCTTCCACCATTCTTGTAGCCCGTCTTTGGACCCATTCAATTTTGTCAATATCTTTTTGTAGGTGAGGTCTCCAGAACTGAACACAGTACTCCAAATGTGGTCTCACCAGCGCTCTATATAAGGGGATCACAATCTCCCTCTTCCTGCTTGTTATACCTCTAGCTATGCAGCCAAGCATCCTACTTGCCTTTCCTACCGCCCGACCACACTGCTCACCCATTTTGAGACTGTCAGAAATCACTACCCCTAAATCCTTCTCTTCTGAAGTTTTTGCTAACACAGAACTGCCAATGCAATACTCAGATTTAGGATTCCTTTTCCCCAAGTGCATTATTTTACATTTGGAAACATTAAACTGCAGTTTCCATTGCTTTGACCATTTATCTAGTAACGCTAAATCATTTACCATATTACAGACCCCTCCAGGAATATCAACCCTATTGCACACTTTAGAGTCATCGGCAAATAGGCAAACCTTCCCTACCAAACCTTCCCCTATGTCACTCACAAACATATTAAAAAGAATAGGACCCAGAACAGACCCTTGTGGCACACCGCTTGTAACCTGTCTCTGCTCAGAATACTCGCCATTAACAATAACTCTCTGATGTCTATGCTTCAGCCAGCTTGAAATCCACTGAACTATCCAGGGATTAAGTCCAATCTTCACTAATTTATCTATCAGCTCTTTATGTGGAACCGTATCAAAGGCTTTGCTGAAGTCCAGATAGGCAATATCCACGGCACCACCTTGATCCAACACCTTTGTGACATAGTCAAAGAACTCAATGAGATTAGTCTGACACGATTTGCCTTCAGTAAAGCCATGCTGATTTGGGTCCAATAAGTTATTGTTTTTTAGATGCTGATTTATCCTCTTTTTGAGTAGAGTCTCCATCATTTTAACTACAACTGATGTCAAGCTAACTGGCCTGTAGTTTCCAGCTTCTTCTCTACTGCCCTTCTTGTGGATAGGCACAACACTGGCCATTCTCCAATCCTTAGGAACATCTCCTGTTAACAGGGATTGGTTAAACAAATCAGTCAGGGGGGTAGCAATGACAGATCTGAGTTCTTTAAGAACTCTGGGATGGATGCCATCTGGACCCATTGCCTTATTTATCTTTAATCTTTCAAGTTCTTCTAAGACATCGGCTTCTAAGATCACTGGAGCTGAATCCGTACAGCTGGAAGCAATGCTATATCCCTCTATAGTATTATTTTGTAAGGTGTCTTTTGAGAAAACTGAACAGAAGTAGCTATTGAAATGGTCAGCGATCTCCTTATTCCCATCAATGCATGTATTATTCCCGGTACTAAGCTTTGTGATGCTGCAGTTTTTCTTCTTCCTATCACTAATATATCTGAAGAAGGTTTTATCCCCCTTCTTTACAGATTTTGCTATTTCTTCCTCTTTTGAGGCTTTAGCAGCATATATTATCTGTTTCGCCTCCTTCTGTCTCATTTTATACACCTCTCTATCAGCTATACTTCCAGACTCTTTATACCTCCTATAGGCAGCCTTTTTTTCATTGACTATAGCCCTTACATCATTGCTAAACTATAGCGGTTTCTTCTTCCTTTTACCTTTAGTTACTTGCTTTACATAAAGTCTTGTGGCTTTTAAGATGGCCTTTTTTAATACAGTCCACTGGGTGCTCGCTCCTGCCATTTTATCCCTCCCCTTTAATTCATTATTTAAATATTCCCCCATTGCATTAAAATTTGTTTTTCTGAAATCCAATACTTTGGTTGCAGTATAGGATTGCTCACAATCAGTTTTTACATCAAACCACAAACATAGATGGTCGCTGCAACCTAAATTTTCTCCCACCTTGACCTCTGAAACCCGATTCCCATTTGTAAAAACTAAATCTAGAATATTCTCCCCTCTAGTTGGTGTCTTAACTAGCTGTGCCATAGCAGCTCCTGTAAAGGCCTCTACTATATTCTTACTTTTGCATGTAAGGGCACTGGGGATATTCCAGTCAACATCAGGCATGTTGAAATCACCCATAACCACAATATCTCCCTTTACTGCCATTAGGGTAATCTCATCCACCATCTTGTTGTCATGTTCCTCAGATTGCCCTGGAGGCCTATAGATCACCCCAATTCTAATGACAGAACCGTCTTTATTTTGCATGCAAATCCAGAGGGTCTCCAGATCTTTACATGTATTTTGAATTAGTATTGTTTTTAGACTTTCTTTAACATAAATGGCTACTCCACCTCCCCTTCTCTCTATTCTATCCTTCCTATACAGTGTATATCCTGGTATGGATATTTCCCATTCATTGGAATCCTTAAACCATGTCTCAATTATGGCAACCAGATCCAAATTATCTCTAGATATTATGGCCATTAACTCACAGAGCTTGTTGCTCAAGCTTCGAGCATTCGTGCACATTACCCGAAGAACATTAGCTTATCTACTAAGTCCTTAGATTTCCAGATCCTGCCTTCTTGTATTACGTTTGGGTAGGTTATGGCCTCTATAGGAGATATCCATTCTGGTAAAACTAAGAAATAGTCTTTCTTTATATTAATCCAAACATCAATAAGTGCCTTCCTAATTATATGTCTTTTGAAATAAGAATGTGTTTATACTTTTCGTACCATACAAAAGCATGCCATCCTAACATTAAATTGTGGCCTTCTAAGTTCAATAATCTTCTGTTTTGTAAAGTAAGCCATTCTTTAATCCAAGTTAAAGAGGCAGCTTGGTAGTATGTCTTCCAATTCGGGAAAGCAAGACTGCCTCTTTCTTTTATATCCTCTATTGCATACTGTTTTATTCTAGGTTTTTTATCTTGCTATATGAATTTTTTTTGTTATTCTTGTTAATTCTGTGAAAAATTCTTTTCCAGGGTTTATTGGAATTACTTGAAATAAAAACAAAACTTTAGGCAAAATATTCATCTTAATTGTAGAGATTCTACCTAAAAATGATAATTGTAAATTCTTCCAAATTGCTAAATCTTTTTTGATTTGTTTTAGGAGTTTATTATAATTATCTTCTTCTAAGGACATGGATTTTGCTGATATCCAAATACCTAAATATTTTACTTTCTTAGTTATTTTCATATTTGATTTGTTTTCTAATTGTTTTGTCTGAGAGTCTGTCATATTTTTAGTTAATATTTGTGTCTTATCTTTATTAATTTTCAAACCAGCTACTTTCCCATATTCTTCTATTACACCTATTAACTTTGAAATCGAAGCTGTTGGATCTTCCAATATGAAGACAACATCATCTGCAAAGGCTTGTAGTTTATATATTTCTTTTTAAATTTCTAAGCCTTTAAAATTTTCTTCTTTTCTCACGTTTGTCAATAAGGTTTCTAATGTTAAAATAAATAACAATGGGGAGATTGGGCAGCCTTGCCTAACTCCTCTTTGTATCTCAAACTTTTCTGTTTGGTCATTATTAATAATAATTTTAGCTGTTTGGGTGGAATAGATAGCATCAATTATGTTAAAAAGTTTGGTTCCAAAGTTCATTTTATTGAGTTGTATTTTCATAAAAGACAGTCTACGTTATCAAATGCTTTTCTTGCATCTAAGAATATTAAGGCCGCTTGCTTTTCTGGATGTTGTTCATAATATTCTAGTGTGTTTATGATTGTCCTCAAATTATTTTTAATCTGTCTAGCTGGTAAAAATCCATTTTAAGCTTCATGTATTATCCCAGTCATGATGTTTTTTAATCTACAAGCAAAAATTGAAATAAAGATTTTATAATCTACATTCAATAATGAAATTGGTCTATAATTTTGAATTTTTTCTTTTTCTGTGTCGGGTTTATGTATTAGGGTCATGTTTCCATCTAAAATTATGTTATTAAAAATCTCTAGCATATTTGTTGAAAGTGAATTAATATTTAACTTGTAAAGTTCAGCAGGTATAGCATCAGGGCCAGTAGCTTTGTTGTTTTTTTATTTTTAAGTGCTTGCTGTAATTCAATCATAGTAAATGGGGCATCGAGTTTCTGTTGCTGTTCGTCTGTTAAGAAAGGTAAGTCAATGGAGCTTAAAAAGTCAAAGACCTTATCCTCATTTATGTCTTCTTTGTGGTATAAATTTTTATAAAATTCTAATGCTATCTCTTTTTTCTCGACAGTTTGATGTCTACATTTACCTTTACTGTCTTCTAGTTTTTTTTTATTATTCTGAACTCTTTTTGATTCCTTAATTTATGTGCTAACCATCGGCCTGGTTTATTAGCTTGTTCAAATTGTTCCTGTTTAGTCTGCTTAATTTTTTCTGCCAATTGTTCTTGTTCTATTAAGTTTATTTTATGTCTAATTAGTTCCCTTTTTTTTTATTTTCGTCTTCACTCTGACTGCTCTGTGATGGTGCTTCTAAATTTTTTAGTTCTGTTTGTAGTTTTTGGAATTGATTTTTCTTCTCTTTGTTCTTTCTTGCGATATAAGATATGGTCAGTCCGCGAATATATGCTTTAGTTATGTCCCATAAGTTTTGTGGGGAAGTATCTGTATTGTTATTTAAATTAAAAAAAATTCTAATTCTTTTTCCATCCATTCTTTGTAATGAAAATCATGCAAAATATTTCTATTCATTCGTCAATACCTCTGTTTTTTGTTTCCCTTCCAAGTAATTGCTAGTGGATTGTGGTCAGCCCAATTGTTTGTTTCAATTTCAATGCTTGCAATGTTATCGGAAATCTGAGTTGAAGTCCATGCCATGTCTATTCTAGTCCAAATTTTATGTGGATTTGAGTAAAAGGTATATTGCTTATTTGTAGGGTGGCGATCTCGCCATGTGTCCTGTAAGACTAGTTCTGAGGTCAAGTTCCAAAATGTTGTAGGTAAAATTGTTTTCTTTTTCTTATCTTTCTTTTTGCCAGAATAATCAATTTGACTATCAGCTATAGCGTTAAAGTTTCCTATTATAATCATATTTTCAATAGACAGTTCTACTATTTTTTCATGTAATTCTTTATAAAATATTTTTTGGTTTTCATTTGGGGCATAGATTGATATAATGACAAGAGGTCCCGTTTCTAAGTTTACTTGCAAGATTAAAATTCTACCATCATTGTCACTGTAAAGTTGTTTAACCTCTATCATTTCATTTATATAAACAGCTATCCCTCTCCTTTTTTTTCAGGTAAACTAGTCAACAAGTTACCTAATTTTGAATTTTGTAATAGCTCGTTATCTGAATTCTTAATGTGAACTTCTTGTAAAATAGTAATTTGCGCTCTTTGCTTCTTAAGTTTAGAAAATATCTGTTTTCTTTTCCTTGGGTGGTTCAATCCATTTACATTTACTGAAATTTTTTAAACATCTGAGTACATTTCTATTTGTAGTATTGTTTTGTCTCTTGGGGTTCTCGAAGTCTAGTGCTTAAAACCAAATCTTGTTGTGGTTGTAGTTGTTTTTCCCTCACGACCTGGGGAGCTCCCTCCCTGCTGGAGGCAGCCCCCCTCCCCTCCTCCCTCTCTGATTTCCTTATAGGATAAATCATGTTTAAACAAGCCGGATCATTCGTAGAAAACTCTGGCTTTGTCGACAGTCTCTATCTTCACTCTAGAATTTTGCCAGTAGAAAGAAAGACCTTCAGGGATCAGCCAACGGAAGATTATGTTTTCTTTGATTAATATTCTTGTTAAAAAGTAATAATCCCTCCTGCTTTCTCATACTCTTCTTGGCACTTGTTTTAGTATAATGACATTTTTGTCTTTATATTTTAACTCTTCATCTCTTGACCACTTCAAAATGTCATCTCTTACTGTCCTTCTGATGAATTTGATATGAACTTATCTTGGTAGGTTGTTTTTTCTAGCATAGCTAGTTTGGACTCGGTAAATTTCGTCAATCTCCTTTATTGCTTCCTCTGGGTCCATCTGTAAGATCTGTCCTATTATTTCCGCCATTTTCGAGCCCAAATTTTCATCCTTTTCCTCGTGGACAATTTGGAATCTTAGACCATGTGAAGCTTGTTGTAATTCTATATTAGTAATGGCTTCGTCGACTCCTCTGTTTCTCACAATACTGTGGTCTTCAAATTTATTCATTCTCTGTTCTGATTTTTCCATTGTGTCTTTAACCTTTTTCTTCCACTGTTCGTTCTCTTTTAGAGTTTGTTGTATCATGTCAATTTTCCCATCCAGTGATTGTACACTTCCTTTCACATTGCCTAGTTCGGCCTTCAAGTCACTCATTTCCGTTTTTATGTCTGCTTTTATGGCTTCATGATGTTTTTGAGCTTCTTCGCGTGCATCATCTCTATTGGCATTCATGGAGATCTGGAGCAGGGCCAGAGTGTCCTGGATGGTCTGCAAAGTTGGCTGTACTGGAGTCTTTTCTTTTTCTTTTTCTTTCTCCCTGCCCAACATACTTGTTATTGTTCTTTGTGGTAAAGGAGACGGTGAAGGAGATCCTTGTGGTGTAGCAGTCGGAGTTGTAGTCTGTTTTTAGAGGTTTTTATGATGGTAGATATGGTAGACATTTTAGATGATTTTCTGGGTCTTCTAAAGCCTGTAAAATTTAACTGTTTCCAAAATGGCATCAATTCAACAAATCTACAATATCTAAAATTGGAAAGAGAAGGGCTTATATATATAGAATGGCTTGTATATGTAAAATATATCTCCAAAACTATACAATTTAATACTTTCAATATAGAAATATGATATCAAACCTTAAAATCAATTAATACAGTTGTTAATTATTATTGATAAAATATTCAAAAACATCAGTTCATTAAAAGATCTAGCATACAATTTAATAAGAATTTAATAAAGAGGAAAAGAGAAAACAATTCAATACTTAGACTTTAACTTCATTCATTTAAAGTTCATTTTAAAAGAAAGGGGAGAAAAGGCACACATGAAAAAGAGAGGGAAAGAAAAAGAGAAGAATTTTTTTTAATTCAGTCTAAATTAGCTCCAGATCTATTTTTTGTTTTAAAAATAAAGAAAATCATAAAAGGAAAGAGTCATAAAAAAGGAAAGCAAAGAGTAAAAATATGTTTACGGTTTCTGTATATCCAAAACAATCCTAATATAACAGAGAAAACTTAATATCCAACTAAATATAAAAGAAGTTATAGGGAGGAGTGGGGGGGGCACCAGACAAAGGGGAGGGAGAGAAAGAGTTTAGCAATTCATTTATATTAGATAAAAATTAAAGAAGCTAAAGGATAGGAAGGAAAAAAGAGTACTTAAAGTCAGTCTTTAATAATATCCAAAAGGGACTTAAATTGTTGTTCTTGTAATTGGGGGAAAGCAATTCTGTCTTCTTCTTCTTTTTGTCTTGTTAAGTCAACCTCCAAGTTAAGTAGGTTGGAAGTAAATCAATACCCAAATTTCATTTAGTATTCCAAATCCAAAGTTAAAATGACTGATGTGTTCTTATTGTTCCAAACAGAAGAAAAAAAAGGAGTAGGAAAAAGACAGGTTTAATCCAATTGAGTCAATTAAAAAAGAAATCCAGGTGGTTCAAATACTAATCCAAATGTAAAAGAGCAGGTAAAATCCACAAAAAGAAAAGAAAAAAACCCCCAAAAAGTTCTAGGCAAGTTTTATTTAATTTGGCAAAGTTTTTCAACAGGAAAAGGTAACAATAAAATAATCCAGGAAAAATAGAGTTATAGTCCAAACTGAAGTTGTGTTAAGATAGTGGGGGGGGGGGGGAAATCTTTTTTCAAAACCGAAACCAAATATAGCGTCTTTGTCTTTAAGAAATGCTAATCCTCCTGAAGTAAACCCAGAGACAGGGTTAGGTGAGAACGGTTCCTTTATTTCAGCTCAGAAAGAGTAAGTGACTTCAGCGGATACCGTCTGCTCTACCTGGGAGAAACCGCTCCTTTTATACGTTTGCAGTTCCCGCCAGAGAGAGAGCAGCCGCGTCTGAGCCAATCAGGACCGACTTCCTGATTCTCGCTCAGACAGCGTTTCCACATGGAACCAAACTATTTACAAAGATACAACACCCCTCCCTCCTTAGTCAGGATATATCAAACACGAAAGCCACGTGACGAAGTCCTCCAATCTGCTGGGTCTTCGCGAGGCTCGCTCCGACCTGCGCAGTTCAATTGAGTCCTCGCTGCCGACGGTGGAGGTTGGTTCGTTTGCGCTTTCCCGGTGCGGCTGGGGCCTGGTTTGGGCTCCGGCCTGCTGGGTTGATCTGACCGGCACAAGACCGACCTCGGAGGATGAAGATGGTTCGGCGTCGCTGGAGGATCCTTCCTGACCCGATAAGTCCATTTGCAAGTCTATTAAATCGGGTTGCGCGTTACAGTCTGTTAAAGTGGGAGAGTCTGTTTCAGCGGGTTGTTCCAATGAGTTTCCCATGCGCTTACGTACATGGTCAATGTGCCGCTTCCACATTCGACCATCCTCTAACTTAACAATGTATGTTTTTGGAGCGGTCTGTTGTACAATTGTCCCTTTCATCCAAATTACACCCCCATCAAAATTCTTTACAAAAACACTTTGCCCCAAATACATTTGTCTCTCAGGGTTCACATACATAGGATTTTGGGTACAAAACCTTGGGTGTAACCTATCCAGGGGGGACCTCAGTTTCCTTCCCATCAGTATCTCAGCAGGGCTTATGTGCGTGTGAGAGTTTGGGGTAATATGCTGGGTTAACAAAAACTGGTCCAAATTCTGTTGTACATCTCCAGGGCCTGATCTGCGTAATGCTTCCTTTGCCACCCGAACGTAACGTTCTGCCAAACCATTAGCCCAGGGCGAGTAAGGTGAGATGAGCGCATGTCTGATTCCTAAATTATCTAAGAACAATTCAAATTGCCTGGCTGTCAATTGGGGTCCATTGTCAGACACTAAGATATCAGGACAACCATGGGTGGCAAACAAACGGCGCAGAACCTTAATGGTGGCACTTGTAGTTATATTGTTCATTGCTATGATTTCCACCCACTTGGAAAAGGCATCAACTACTATTAAAAAGTATTGTGACCCCACTGGCCCTGCAAAATCAATATGGACCCTGGACCACGGCCCTGCAGGTTGTTCCCACTCTGCTGGAGTTGTTTTGGGGGGATTAGGCCGTGACTCTTGGCATGGAACACATTTGGCTACCCAGTTTTCAATATCAGTATCCAAACCTGGCCACCATAAGTGCCCCCTAGCTAGGCCCTTCATCCTGACAATCCCAGGATGGCCCACATGTAACATTTTGAGCACTTTGGTCTTTAGACTTTCAGGAATGATTACTTTATCACCCCACAACAGGCAACCTTTCACATATGACAATTCTAGTCTTTTGGTTTTGAAATCACACAATTCAGGTTCCACAGAGTCGTTCTGCCACCCCTTAAGTACACAGTTTACCACCTTTTTTAGGATTGGGTCTTGCTGCGTGTGTGCAGCCACTTCCCTTGCAGTGGTTAGTGGGTTGTCTTCGAGTTCTATCATTAGGACATCAGCAGACGGGGCAGGGTCCTCTACTAACTCTGCCATGGGGCACCTACTGAGACCATCTGCGTGGTTGATGGTTTTACCCCCTTTATGAGTGAGCTCGTACTGGTATCCTGAGAGGAAAAGGGCCCATCTGATTAACCTTGGAGACATAAATGGGGGAGTAGGTTTGTTGGGGGCTAAGAGGCCTAGTAAAGGCTTGTGGTCGGTAACCAATTCAAAACTCCTGCCAAAAAGGTAATTATGAAACTTCTTCACCCCAGCCACTAACGCTAGAGCCTCCTTATCTAGTTGGCTATAATTTCTCTCAGTATTGGTCATTGTTCTGGAAAAGAAAGCAATTGGGGCCTCTGTATTATTAGGCAAAACGTGTGCCAAGACCCCTCCCATGCCATATGGGGAAGCATCGCACGTAAGCCTGATGGGTAGCGAAGTACTATACTGGACTACCACACTTTTAGAAGTTAGCAACTGTTTAATTTGTACAAAGGCTTCGTGTTCAGTTCTCCCCCATGTCCAAGGGGTTTCTTTCTGGAGCAAACGGTGTAGAGGCTCTGCTGCTGTTGCCTTCTGTTTTAAAAAGACGGAGTAAAAGTTAAGAAGGCCTAAAAAAGCTTGCAATTCTGTCTTATTTTGTGGTTCTGGGGCTTCTCTAATGGCTCTCAATTTTTCAGTAGTGGGGTGGATACCTTCCCTATCGATTTTATATCCTAGGAATTCTACACTGTTGGTTCCCCACACACATTTGTCAGGTTTGATTCTTAGCCCTTTGTCCTGCAGTCTCTGAAGTACTTCCCTTATTCTTTTGTTGAGCTGCTCTTGGTTTCCCCCTGCAATTAAGATGTCATCAAAATAGGGAATGGCCCCTTTAATCCCTGATAACAATCGTTCCATTATGCTTTGAAATATCCCTGGGGCTATGCTTACTCCAAACTGTAATCTGGTACATTTAAAGGCACCCCTGTGGGTTACAATTGTCTGTGCGCGTGCTGTCGGTTCATCGACAGGGAGCTGCTGGTAAGCTTGCGCTAAATCGATTTTTGCGAAGCTTTTTCCTTCCCCCAGGGAGTGAAGGAGCTGTTGTACCACAGGAATGGGGTAAGGGTGATGTTGGAGGGCTTTGTTGAGCGTAGATTTATAGTCAGCGCAAACCCTTAAAGAGCCATCAGGTTTCAGAGGCGTGACTATAGGTGTTTCCCATGGCCCCTGCTCTACAGGAACTAAAATGCCTTGGCTTATGAGCTTACCCAGCTGTAGGTCAAGTTTGGGGAGGAGCGGAAGGGGTACCCTGCAAGGTTTGAGCCGTACAGGCGGGACCTTGGGGTCAATAGAAAATGAGATAGGGGGCCCTTTATACGATCCCAAGGTGGGGCTAAACACTTCTGGGAATTCTTGTAAAAAGTTAGGCATGCTATCAGAGTTAACAGTACAAATACCAGAAATTTCAATTCCCAAAGGTTCCATCCAAGCCAACCCCAGGAGAGAGTGTTTAGCCCCTGTAACAACAATCATTGGCAGGGTACATTTAACATTCTTAAACACGATAGGTACATTCACTTGGCCTAAAACAGAAATTATTCCCCCTTGAAAATCTCTAATTACCAATGAGGTTTGTAATAGCTCAGATTTAGAGAGGCTAGGCATGTATATTTTAAGCTTTTCCCATGGCATAATGGTGTATTTAGACCCCGTATCAAGTTCCATAGAACATGGTTTGTTGTTCAAAAGCAGGGAAATTACAATCTTGCCCCCATTTTTTGTTGCCGTGTTATTCACGGAAAATTGATTGTTACCTCTTGAGTAGTCGCGGTTAGCGGTTGGGTAGTTCTTGCGGCCGGAAAACCGGAAAGACCGGTTTTCGCGCGGTTGAGGTGTTTGATTCTGGAAACGCTGAGGACGAGGATTGGAGAAGGCTTCTTCAGGCACAGCTGCTCTGCAGGCTTCAGCGATATGGCCGCGTCGGTTGCAGCGGCGGCAAATGGCATCCCGGAAGGGGCATCGTTGGCGCGGATGGTTTCCTCGGCAGCTGGCGCAGGGGGCGACGGGGCGAGGGTACCTGGGTTGTCTCGGCTGGTCCTGTTGCAGCAGGAAACAGCTGTCCTCGTTGAGAGCTGGTGGGCTGAGGTCGTCTGGGGCCTTGGCGCGGGAGAACGTGGAGTCGATCTTGGCGATGACTTCTCGCTTGTCGTGCTCCTTCAGTTCTTTGGCAGCAGCGTCGGCGACCTCTGCGGTTTGAGCCAGCTTGATTACTGCCTGTAGGGTCGGTTCGTCTTCGGTGAGGAGTTTGTTCCTGACCATGGCATTTCTCATGCCGAAGATTAAGGCATCGGTGAGGCGAGCTTCCGGGTTATCAAACTTGCATTTTGCAAGCACCGTTCGAAGTCGCGTTGCGAATTGATTGATGGATTCCGATTCGAGCTGAGCCATTCTAGAAAATTGGTGCCGGAAAACGACGGCTGGTTTCGTTGGCTTGAAATGGCTCGCGAGCTTGGCTTGCAGGACGTCCCAAGCGACGGATTTGGCTGGCAGCGGATCGGTGAGTGTCTGGGCGAGGTCGAAGATTTCTGGACCGCAGTAGTTCAGGAAGATGGCCCGCTTTCGTTCGGCGTCGGCGTCCCTTATTCCCGCTGCCTCGAGGAAGATCTCGAACTTGGCTATGTAGGCGTCCCAGGAGGATTTCTCCGGATCAAAGAACTCAGGAGCCCGGCCGATCTGTAGGTTGTTCATTCTGCACGCGTGGTTCTTCCGTCCGTCGTCGCCAGTGAAGTAAACCCAGAGACAGGGTTAGGTGAGAACAGTTCCTTTATTTCAGCTCAGAAAGAGTAAGTGACTTCAGCGGATACCGTCTGCTCTACCTGGGAGAAACCGCTCCTTTTATACATTTGCGGTTCCCGCCAGAGAGAGAGCAGCCGTGTCTGAGCCAATCAGGAGCAACTTCCTGATTCTCGCTCAGACAGCGTTTCCACACGGAACCAAACTATTTACAAGGATACAACACCTCCATCTTGTGTGTTATTTAACTGCTCCTAAGTCTGCAAAAAACCCAGTTGTTTTAGGCTTAGGAAATAATGATCAATTTAAAAGAAATCTTATCCCCTCGGTTCCAGTATGTTACGTGACCTTCCAGGAATAAAATTAAAGAGTAGATTTTAAGTAAATTTGAGCTGACACTCTATTACAAAACTCTATGGTTATGTGAGCTGAGAAAGATAAAGTCCACTTACACCGGCAAGTTTCTTTGCTTCTTAATCTTCGCCTTAATTCAGTTTATTCTTTTTCTGTCTCAGTTTTTTTTTTTTTGTGGGAGTAAAATTTACTTTACCTTCGTTCTTCTCTATGCTCTTTTTAGACTTCTTCTGTACTTTTTTTCTTTGTGCTTCCTCTTGTGTGGAGTTGCCGCTATGGCCGGGTGCTGGTGGTATCCAGCCCCGGATCTTTTCTCCTGGCGCTGCGGGGCGATCCTACACCTGGGGGCAGCAGCGAGCCCCCTGTTCAAGATCGGACTCTCTGGGTCCGATCGGATCGCTGGGTTGCGACCACAAGGGCAAAAACGGAGGTCTGGTGACGGAGCTCCATCTCCAACCTCCCGATGTGGCTCTCAGCCCCCGGAAAATCTATTTATTTATTTATTTGATTTGGTTTGTATGCCACCCCTCTCCATAGACTCCATTATCCATCATTTGCTTATAAACTTCCAGTGTTGGAGCATTCACAACTTCTGGAGGCCAGCTGTTCCACTGAACAACTGTTCTGACTGTCAGGAAATTTCTGACAGCATAACAGATCCTTTCCTGCAAAGAAAAAAAAAACCTTTCCCCTCCCCAAGATCTTCTCTCTCATGATCTTCTAGCCCACAGGTTGGCAACCTTAAACAATCAAAGAACCAAAAAGGTTCTGACTGGAGTCTCCTCCTGGCTTGCCCTTCTCCCCCCTCCCCCAACCAGAAGCTCCTCTCAAAATTGTGCTGCCAACTGGTGACAGGGAGCTGCAGCAGAGGAATGAATGAGCCACATGCAGCTCCAGGGCTGCAAGTTGCTAACCCTTGTTGAAGCCCCACATTAAGTGCAGCCGCAGATCACAGGAAAGACCTCCCATCCTTGAAAGAAAGAGAGGAGACAAGATCTGTTTTCCCACCCCTGGTGGGATGAAGGGGAAGTAAATACTTGAATCATTTTAAGGGGGGGCTCTAGGCAATTTCACCCCTTCTTTCTGTATTTCAGTGCTTCACACCTGGCAGCTGATGTTGTGCTGTGAGCTCAGGGAAGACGGGAGCAAAAGAGGGCTTTTGCACTATGGTTACCATGGGATGGATTTCATCAGCTTTGACAAAGAGACTCTCAGATGGGTGGCCGCTCAGTCCCAGGCCAAGAAGGTCAAAGAGACATGGGAGGATGATCCAAGGCGGTCTCTGAGAAACAAAGTCTTTCTAGAGGAGACCTGCATTAAAAGGCTGCAGAGATACCTGCCTGACCAGAAAGGGACTCGGAAGAAGACAGGCGAGTGGCCAAGAGGGGTCAGGTTTTTTCCTAGGTATCCTCACTTTCCCCTCCTCTAGTTTTCTGCTCTAAATGGCCAAGCTACTCTTCAGGTGCATGGCAGACCGTACTAGTGACCATAAGTTAGGCAGGAAGCTGATTCTGAAGCATATTTAATAGATTATGCTAAGAACTTATGCTATGGTGGTTGAGAGGTTTTTTTAAAGAGGTAGACATATAATCCATCAAGGCCAAGTTTACCCCAAAGTCCCTTTCAAAAATGAATCTAAAGTGTTCCAGAGGAAAGGAAGAGGAGAGGGAGGGAGGAGAGGCAGTGGATGTCCAAAGGAGGTCTTCCCACTTATTCAATTGCCTTGACAGAAACTTAAAAAAATCCCAGGAACTGAGGTGTTGCTTTTCCTGCAGAGCCTCCAGTGGGGAAGGTGACCCACAAGGTGGTGGATGACAGCCTGCAGGTCCTTATCTGCCAGGCCTTTGGCTTCTACCCCAAGGAGATCCAGGCAAACTGGATGAGGGACGGAGAAGTCTGCAAGTATGAGACCCTCCCTAGGAACGTGGCCCCCAACTCAGATGGGACCTATTATGTCTGGCTCAGCATTGAGATCAACCCCAAGGAGAGGCACCATTTTCAGTGTCGCGTGGAGCACGAGGGCTTGAAGGAGCCCCTGATACTGGCTTTCAAGGACAATCCAGGTGAGAGGCTGATGTGACATGCAGAAGTAGATTTTGCACAAATGATTGAAAATCTGTTTTAGTGGTCTTGATTTCTTCTACAACATCTCATGTTTTCTAGTGGAGAGCAGGAAATGTAGTCCTGCATTTAATAATGATGGGAGAGAAGTGATCTCTGTTACAAGGAGGAATTGGAAATAGTAACTTAATATTAAAGGTATGAAAATATATGAGATGGTTGGTCATGGCTCTTCCTTCTGCCCTTCAAGGCCATTAACTCCTTCCTCTGCAGCCTTGGTGGAGGGGGGCTTCCTTCAGGTGGGGGATCATCCTGGAGGAAATTGGTTCCGGTTCCAGGGTAGTGACGAGAAGATGGTGGATTCGCTGCTCCTCTGAGACAACGGCAAAATTCGTCAAAAAATGAATCAATCCAGATCAGATGCTGTCTGATTCCTTCTGGTTTTTCAGCCTTCCCTGCTGGGAACACAAAAATTGAATGCTGCTGTCTGTGTTATGTGGCGCTGGGGACAAAATAGCCTTGAGAAACTGGTGGGGGTGGTCAGCTGGGAGCAGAAGATGGCGTCCGCTCCTACCCGATGCCCGATGCTGAGGCAGAGAGGAAAGAAATGCGAGGCACCAACTAGTGGACAAGGAACGGCAGCCTAATCCCCTGTATGGCACCAGTGAGTGAGAGTCGCTGGTGCCGAGGGGGGATGAAGGGAGCGGCATTGGAGTTCGAAGGAAGGAGACTGAGGCGAGTTGGGGGCTGTCGTGTGGACCTGAGGACATTGGCTGAGATTGGACTAAAAGAACAGAGTGGATATAGCTGGGGGAGAGTGAACAGTGGAAACTGAACTGTTGAACTTTGAGGATGTTAGTAAATGTTAAGATCGTCGCTTTCTCATCTTCCCCCCCTCTTCCTCCCCCTGCTCCCATTTTCCATTTCCCATTTCCTGTATTCCCTATTGCAGTGTTTTTCAACCAGTGTGCCGCGGCACACTAGTGTGCCGTGAGACATGGTCAGGTGTGCTGCGAAGCTCAGAGAGAGAAAGAAAACCAGAGAGAGAGAAAGAAAGAAAGAGAGAAAGAAAGAAAACAAGAGAGAGAAAGAAAGGAAGAAAGAGAGATAGAGAAAGAAAGCAAGAGAGAGAGAAAGAGAACAAGAGAGAGAAAGCAAGAAAGAAAGAGAAAGAGAGGGAGGGAAGGTGGGAGAGAGAAAGACATAGAGGGAAGTAGGAAGGGAGGAGAAAGAGAGCAAAAAAGAGAGGAAGGAAGGAAGAGAGAAAGAGGGATGGAGAGCGAGAGAAGAAAGAAGGGAGGGAAAGAGGGAGAGAGAGAGAAATAGAGTGGAAGGGAGGAAGAGAGAGAAATTATATTTGTCCAAACTTTTTTTAGCCCCCCCACCCAACTCAATGTGCCCCAGGATTTTGTAAATGTAAAAAATGTGCCATGGCTCAAAAAAGGTTGAAAATCACTGCCCTATTGAATTACATTGAAGAACTGCACCCCTAGTGGATGGCTCTATAATTACAACAGACTTAATGAAGGATTTTACTAAAGACATTATTATCATCCTGTTCTGATTGACTGATTGACTGATGAATTTTAACCTACTTATTTATTCAAGAACTGGTTTTATATTAATTGATTCTAATTTATATTATTGTCTCAGGTTAATTTTATAACTGACTGGTTAACCTTTTTTAATTAATTAACTATTTTTAATTTTTATACATTTTTTAACTAATTTATTGGGGGGTAATTTTAGTGATGGATATTTGGGATCAGATGGAAGGTATATATGAAATGAATCGAATGAATGGTGGGATTAACTTGCAGGATGGGTGGGGTATGGATGAGGTAAATAGTAATAGTAATTTTTATAATATGAATGGGTGGGGTGAGTGGGATGGTATGTATGGGAACAATAGGGTCAGTATGAATGCAGAATTTAGCCTACCTGGCGGTAGAGGGACAGGAGGGATGGGGGTATCTTTCTCCGGGGTGACAGAGGGCCAGAATATTCCGGTCCTGCTGGGGAGAGGTAGATATGGCAGGAGTCACGGGGCTAGCCGTTCTGGAGGAAAAAGAGATCGCTGCTTAATAGCGATCCCTTGTTCCGGTCCCGTGAGCTCAAACCGGAGCCCTGGTGACGAGTGTAATCCGGGCCCTGGGCTCAAGCTGCTGCTACTCAATGCCAGATCGGTCGTGAATAAAGCTCTCCTCATCCGGGATCTGATCCTGGATGAGGAGGCCGATCTGGCATGTGTTACTGAAACCTGGCTGGGCCCAGAGGGAGAGGTGCCTCTCTCGGAAATATGTCCAGCCGGGTTTCAGATATGGCACCAGCCTCGACCCCAGGGAAGGGGGGGAGGAGTGGCTATTGTAGCCAGGGAGAGCCTCCATCTGCGTAGACTCGTTGCTCCTGAGATCGCGGGTTGTGAGTCACTCCTTGTGAAGTTGGACTTAGGGGTTCAGGTGGGCTTGTTACTCACGTACCTGCCTCCCAGCTGTGTGTCAACAGCCCTGCCTGTGCTGCTCGAAGAGGTGGCCGGGCTGGCGGTGGAGTTCCCCGGACTCATTGTCCTGGGGGACTTCAATCTGCCGTCGCTCGGCGGTTCCTCAGGATTAGCACAGGAGTTCATAGCCACCATGACAGCCATGGACCTGACTCAAGTAGTTCAGGGTCCGACTCACGAGGGTGGACACACACCCGATATGGTATTCCTCTCGGAGCAACTGAATAGTGGTCTGAGACTAAGGGGCTTAGAAGCATTGCCTTTGTCATGGTCAGACCATTTTCTACTGCGGCTTAACTTCCTGGCTCCAATCCTCCCCCGCAGGGAGGCGGAACCGATTAGGAGGTTCCGCCCCAGACGCCTGATGGACCCTGAGCGCTTTCAGAAGGCGCTTGGGGTTTTACCAGACTCGCTCGTCCACAGCTCGGCAGAGTCTCTTGCTGAGGCCTGGAACAAGGCTGCAGCGGAGGCTCTTGACCGAATTGCGCCACTGCGACCTCTCTGTGGCACTAGACCCCGTAGAGCTCTATGGTTCAACGAGGAGCTCCGGGAGTTGAAATGCCAGAAGAGACGTCTAGAGAAGCGATGGAGGAAGAGTAAGTCCGAATCCGACCGAACACTTGTAAGAGCTTTTATTAAGACTTACAAAGTGGCGCTCAAGGCGGCAAGATGCGCGTACCATGCCGCCTTGATTGCATCAGCGGAATCCCGCCCGGCTGCCCTGTTTAGGGTGACCCGCTCCCTTCTAAATCAGGGGGGAGTTGGGGAACCCTTGCAGGGCAGTGCTGAGGAATTTAACTCGTTTTTCGCTGATAAAGTCGCTCGGATCCGAGCGGAACTCGACTCCAATTGCATAGCAGTATCGGCTGACAATGAGTCAGTTGAGGTGACTGGGGCTAAACGTCTTTGTCCATCTGTCTGGGAGGAGTTTGACTTGGTGACACCTGATGAAGTGGACAAGGCCATTGGAGCTGTGAGTTCTGCCACCTGCTTACTGGATCCGTGTCCCTCTTGGTTGGTTTCGGCCAGTCGAGAGGTGACACGGAGCTGGGTCCAGGAGATTGTCACCGCCTCCTTGGGGAGGGGGTCCTTCCCGGCTCCTTATAAGGAGGCACTTGTGCACCCCCTCCTCAAGAAGCCCTTCCTGGACCCAGCCATGCTTAATAACTACCGTCCAGTCTCCAACCTTCCCTTTATGGGGAAGGTTGTTGAGAAGGTGGTGGCGCTCCAACTCCAGCGGTCCTTGGAAGAAGCCGATTATCTAGGGCCTCAACAGTCGGGTTTCAGGCCCGGTTACAGCACGGAAACTGCTTTGGTCGCGTTGATGGATGATCTCTGGCGGGCCCGGGACAGCGGCTTGTCCTCTGTCCTGGTGCTTCTTGACCTCTCAGCGGCTTTCGATACCATCGACCATGGTATCCTTCTGCGCCGACTGGAGGGGTTGGGAGTGGGAGGCACTGTTCTCCAGTGGTTCTCCTCCTACCTCTCCGGTCGGTCGCAGTCGGTGTTAGTGGTGGGTCAGAGGTCGACTCCGAGGTCTCTCCCTTGTGGGGTGCCTCAGGGGTCAGTCCTCTCCCCCCTGCTATTTAATATCTACATGAAACCGCTGGGTGAGATCATCCAAGGGCATGGGGTGAGGTATCATCAATATGTGGATGATACCCAGTTGTACATCTCCACCCCATGTCCAGTCAGCGAAGCAGTGGAAGTGATGTGCCGGTGCCTGGAGGCTGTTGGGGACTGGATGGGTGTCAACAAACTCAAACTCAATCCAGACAAGACGGAGTGGCTGTGGGTGTTGCCTCCCAAGGACAATTCCATCTGTCCATCCATTACCCTGGGGGGGGAACTACTGACCCCCTCAGAGAGGGTGCGCAACTTGGGCGTCCTCCTCGACCCACAGCTGACATTGGAACATCATCTTTCGGCTGTGGCGAGGAGGGCGTTTGCCCAGGTTTGCCTGGTGCACCAGTTGCGGCCCTATTTGGACAGGGAGTCATTACTCACAGTCACTCATGCCCTTATCACCTCGAGGTTCGATTACTGCAACGCTCTCTACATGGGGCTACCTTTGAAAAGTGTTCGGAGACTTCAGATCGTGCAGAACGCAGCCGCGAGAGCCATCGTGGGGTTTCCCAGATTCGCCCACGTTTCTACAACACTCCGTGGCCTGCATTGGCTGCCGATCAGTTTCCGGTTACAATTCAAAGTGTTGGTCATGACCTTTAAAGTCCTACATGGCATTGGACCAGAATACCTCCGGAACCGCCTACTACCGCACAAATCCCAGCGGCCAATAAGGTCCCACAGAGTCGGCCTTCTCCGGGTCCCGTCGACTAAACAATGTCGTCTGGCGGGCCCCAGGGGAAGAGCCTTCTCTGTGGCGGCCCCGGCCCTCTGGAATCAACTCCCCCCGGAGATTATAACTGCTCCCACCCTCCTTGTCTTCCGTAAACTACTTAAGACCCATCTATACCGCCAGGCATGGGGGATTGGAGACACCTTTCCCCCAGGCTTATTATAATTTATGTTTGGTATGTATGTGTTGTTTGGTTTTTTAAATTGATAGGGTTTTTAGTTTTTTTTCTTAATATTAGATTTGTGCCTGTACAATATTGTTTTATCGCTTGTTGTGAGCCGCCCCGAGTCTTCGGAGAGGGGCGGCATACAAATCTAATAAATTATTATTATTATTATTATTATTATTATTATTATTATTATTATTATTATTATTGCAGTTTCGGAAATGCTTCCATTACTCAACATCTCCACTTCAGGGAACTCAGCATCTGTCTAATCAGAACCATTTTTTTCTTTCTTTAGTTACAGGGTGGCTGATTCCTGTGGGAATTGTGGCAGCCTTAATCTTGGGAGCTTTGATTGTCTTTGTGATATGTAAGTAAAAAAACCTCATCCACTGCCCCCCCTTCTGTGTCTTTCTGTGTTGACTGAACTGATGTGGATGAGAGAGACTCCTTGAGGGGCCACAGCTAGGACCCATATGAGACCTTCCTCATGAACAGCTCTTTGAATGGGAATCTGAAAGGAAGAAGAAACTAGGCAGCCATTTTTTCAACCCATTTAAATCTCAAAATGTTCCACATTCCTCTTGTCCGGGAAGAAGCTGCTTTGGCTTCAGTGGACAGAGGAGCAAATATCAGGGCTGAGGAGACTCTTAAATGATCTGGGAAGCACTAGAATATCCCTAATCCTGCCCTGAAGAAGATGCATGTGCCTGGGATGAGGGACATTTAGGACAGCTCTGATGGAAGATAGGTCCATGGAAGGAGGGACTCATGTCCTCTGCCCCTGCTTGCAATCACACATAGAGACAAAAACAGACTCCAAGGTCCAGCAGTGGAAGGGAGCCGCTGCTTCCTCTGCTCCTACTCAGAGCCAGAGGCATGACAACGAAAGTAGATGTAGGAAGAATTGAGTTTCACAAAGTGAAACTTTAACATCTTCATCAATGACCTGGACGAGGGAATAAAAGGGGAACTAATAAAATTTGCAGATGACACCAAGCTGGCGGGGGTAGCCAACACCCTTGAGGACAGGCTCAGAGTACAAGAAGACCTAGACAGACTATCACAGTGGGCCCATACCAACAAAATGAGGTTCAACACCGACAAATGCAGAGTCCTCCACCTCGGCAAAAAGAACCCTAGACATACATACAGCCTGGGAGATACCCCACTCAGCAGTAGTGACTGCGAAAGAGATCTTGGAGTCTTGGTGGACAATCAACTAAACATGAGTCAGCAATGTGCAGCAGCAGCCAAAAAAGCCAACTCAATCCTAAGCTGCATCAACAGAGGGATACGCTCCAAGACCAGGGAAGTACTAATACCACTCTACTATGCCCTGGTCAGACCCCACCTGGAGTACTGCATCCAATTTTGGTCACCTCACTACAAAAAAGACATCGAAACTCTGGAGAAGGTGCAAAAAAGAGCAACCAAAATGATTAGGGGACTCGAAACCAAGACTTGCGAAGAGAGATTGAGAGAACTGGGCATGGACAGCCTAGAAAAAAGAAGGTCTAGAGGGGACATGATAGCAGTTTACAGATACTTGAGGGGTTGCCACGGTGAGGAGGGGGTCTCTTTATTCCCCAGGGCACCAGAGGGCCGGACGAGGAACAATGGTTGGAAGCTGACCAAGGAGAGATTCAACCTGGAAATAAGGAAGAACTTCCTGACGGTCAGAGCGATCAACCAATGGAACTGCCTGCCAGGGGAGGTGGTGAACTCCCCAACTCTGGACACCTTCAAGAGGAGATTGGACTTCCATTTGGATGGGGTGCTGTAGGGTTCCTGCTCAGGCAGGGGGTTGGACTCGATGACCTAACGGTCCCTTTCAACAAACAAACAAACAAACAAACAAACAAACAAACAAATAAATAAATAAATAAATAAATAAATAAGATCTCCACCTAACATTCTCATCAGTGGGTTGGAAGTGCTTTGTCATTTTCTGCTTGAAAATTGTGCTGCTTGTCTAATTCAGAGAAACCGAGTCTAACCTTTCAAGACTGCTGGTACAGTAGCGAAGTTGGGACAGGGACTTTGGAGTACAAACTAAAACAAAGTTTGTGAGATCTGGAGAAAGAACTACCAAGTTTGAAATGGATGGGGAATGCCATCTCTCTTGCTCCAGTAACAGGATTACCAGTGATCAAGCATCATTGTTTAAAATAAATTAATGTTGATACAGGACAGGGTCCTTTTCAGAACAGCCCTGCTGGGCAACTTTGAATGGCTTCAGTGGTGGTGGAAAAACAGGATTGTGACATCCCAAAGGAAGTGAAATAGGAACAAGGAGAGTTTCAACTTGATTATTCTTCAATAACCCCCAGGAATGTTGTACTGTATTACTTTTCCCTCTGTTCAGCAGCTCTCGAAGGTCAATAATTCTGCTCTTTGCCCATAAACAGACAAGAGCACTATTGCCTGATTCTCAGGATGCTGGGTTATATATAATTCAGCCAGTTTGACTATCTGGGCCTCCTGGAGGTCTTCAGCCAGGGGTGGGCTACTGCCCGGATGGGGGTGGGGGGACGCAGTGGGGTAGCGAAAATGGAGCTCCACTCCAGAGCACCCAATTTGCACTGAAAGATGCTGAAAGAAAATGCAGGGCATCCTGGATAAGCCACACTCACAGTTTGGTAGTAAAAATGTTGGTAGCCCTTCACTGTCTTCAGCATAGTCCTCTATCCCAGGCAAGAGCTGCTGCCCAATAATTAACTAGCTATCTTTCCCCCCCCCCCATCTATCAGACAAGTGGAGGAGATCCAGGAAAAATTTCTGTTGCAAAGTAACAACTCACCCTTATAACGGTTCTCAAGAAAAGGTTCCTTCTCAAACTGTCAGTGTCATAGAAGATGAGACGCAGTCACAGCCGATGCTCCAACCTACAATTACCTCAGAGGTGAGCCTGACACTTGCTGAAATCTATTTAAGAAACCAAACTCCACACTTGGAAAATACCTGGGAGACAAGACTTGTGGGCTGGGGGAATCCATCCTTTTTTCAAGGCAGCCTTGAAGAGATGGCAGGCTCCCTGGGGTTCCGTTGGGGCTCAGCTCTCCTGCCTGAACAGACAGGATCTGGCCCACCTCAGCCTCTCCATCCCAAAAGCTCTGAGGGAAGAATGTGGGATGAGGAAGGGATGGGAGGGAAGGAAAAGATAAAAAGATGTGGGTGGGGGGGAAGGCATCCAGGAAAAATCCCCTTGATAAGGATGAGCTTCAGGGTTAACAGGAGAGGAACTCTAAGGGAGAGAAGTGAGGATCCCTCCCTGAGAATTTCTCTCTCTCCAGGGAGGAATATCTGTGGATGAAGATTGCAAGCCTTTCTCAAGTTTTGTGCCTGCCTGGGGTTGCTGGGGGTGGGTGGACAGGGAGTTGAGCAGAGGAGAGAAGCACCAGGGAGAACAGAAGATCCAGGCTGTTCAAAGGGTATCAAAATGTATTGCAAGCTTATGATCTCTGCAAGAATCTCTGAACTACTAAAGGTTAAAGCAATTTGGATGTAGACAAGGAATTGAAGATGGGTTTCATTCAGGTCTCTTATGGGCACGAAGGGACTCTTGCCTGATTACTTATTTGGCACGCCTCCTCCCTCGGGCTCAGCCTGGTCACCTCCTACACTCCCCATATAAACCAGGATGCTGACTTCCTCCATTTTCTCCCTCTGCAGCACAATGCAACCCATAGAGGATGTAGGGGCAAGGGTGCTGAAGACTTTGTTTCAACTTCGCCAAGTGCAGAATGGAAGGAACCTACCATTGCTGGGAAGACCTCTGGTTCCCTTCTTCGTAGCCCAGGCCCCCAGCTGAAGCTCTTCCCTCCCTGCATCCATCAGATGCTCCAGCGCTTTCCCCTCCTCCCTGATCATGGCAGGTTGTCACTTTCCAATAGAGATTTTTTCTGTATCCCCTCTACCAGCCTGACAAAAAGAGAAGACAGAAAACTCATACCAGGGGCAGCAGCATCTGAGCTGGAGAAGGATTTATTCTGAAGACCTCCCTAGAAACCTGCCTTCAACCACTATTGATTATTTTACAACAATAAAGCATAGAGAGCCGGGGTGGCGCAGCAGGTAGAGTGCTGTACTGCAGGCCACTGAAGCTGACTGTAGATCTGAAGGTCAGCGGTTCAAATCTCATCACCGGCTCAAGGTTGACTCAGCCTTCCATCCTTCCGAGGTGGGTAAAATGAGGACCCGGATTGTGGGGGCAATAGGCTGGCTCTGTTAAAAAGTGCTATTGCTAACATGTTGTAAGCCACCCTGAGTCTAAGGAGAAGGGTGGCATAAAAATTGAATAAATAAATAAATAACCTCTTGCAGTGTGTAAGAAATTAGGAGCTGAGATTTCTGGTTCTGGCTTCTGCTGTATACATACATAAGGATTTATATTATAGACATGAATCATGCTGAATTATTTACTTGTATGATGGGGGGCACTGAAAATTATTTTCCTTATGTAGTGAGGGATAATTCCTGACCTTTTTCTCTTAATATCTTAAAAGGTGGCTTGGCTATTTAGGAGGAAAACAATTTGGGAGGGAGCCTACAGAAACATGTTAAATGAAGACCCCCTTTGCCACTCACTGGTCCTCTGCTGAGTCTTTTAGGAGAGGTATGTCTGCAGCCATTCAATGCAGGTCTCCTCCAGGAAGAATTTGTTTCTCTCAGACCACCCTGGATCTTCCTTCCAATTCTCCTTGAACTTCTGGGCCTGGGGCTGACGTACCACCCATCCGAGGCTCTCCTTGTCAGAGCTGATATAGTGCCATCCATTGTAGCCATAGTGCAAAAGCCCTTCTTCTTTGTTCCCATCTTCTCTGAGCTCACAGCCCCTGCCAGGTGTGAAGCCCTGAAGGAGATGCAGAGAGTGTGTGCGTGTGTGCATGAAAAGGATCCAGGGTTCATCTCCCTAGACAGCATTAGAATCTACCCCTCTTCCCACCTAGGGAGAGAAATCCAATTTCTCCTTTCCCTGATTATCACACAGGGAGAAACGTCTTTTACTTCAATTAACTCTGTTCAGTTGGCATCAGGCCATGTGGAATTCCTAGGTGAGGGAGATAATTGGGGGTGGGGGTGTTGGGGGAATGTCTTTCATTTTTAGGGAAGAAAAGACAAATTCCTTGTGTGTACAATCACACTTGGGTAATAAAGAATTCTATTCTATTCTATTCTATTCTGAATGACATCCTCTGAAACCACTGGAGGTAAAGGATGACACTAGCTCTGCTCATCTCTGGCATGATGGTTCCATTGTGATAACGTCTCCTGTTGTAATAAGTTCTCCAGGTCAATCCTGAAGACCCACTTGGGGGGTCAAAAACATCTTTTCTGCCTCCTCAATCCAGGGCACCAAAGGTTCCATCTTCTTGATGAGTCTGTCAAAGTGAGCGATGGGCTGGTCATCCAAGAAGCTTCTAATGAAAAACTGGGGCAGATTCCAGCTGGGCTTTGGCAGATGCAGGTAGAAGTACTGCAGAGACTGCAAGGGAGAGCCTAGAAAGTGAGGAGAGAAAAGAGTAGAATTGGAGGGTTTGCTCTGTAGCTCCATCCCCTCCAACATGTTATAGGCAAACAGATAATCTGGGTAAGATGCAGGCTCATCATTGTCTAACCTGCTTCTTCTGCTCTTCTGGGCCCTCGGGGTTCCTAGCCTGCAGTTGGAGGGCCTGATCTCCATGGCGACCCACACAAACACACCTTTGCCCACAAAGGGAGGAGTCAGGTGGGCTCTATTTGTATGGAAGTTAACAAGAGAGTTGAAAAACGGAGCCTCCCCAGAGAGGAAGCCTTTCCAAATGAGGGGAATGTTCACTGATCGTGGAGGAGCCAGATAGAATGGAAGGACCTCCTGGCCCAATGCCCAGGCGGGAGAAGGAAGAGCGTCTTGAAGGACAGAAGGGCTGAGGTGTGAATCATCTTTTCACTGTTTCTCCCCCATCCCCGTTGTCCCAACATGAACGTCTTTTATTTGCTCCTTATCTTTGCATGTTTCTTGTGTTAGAAATAAAATTTCTGATGACGTAAAAATAGCTCATAACTTGTAGACAGCTATTATTGTGTTTAAAAGCAAGAGACTCTTTTCCATCTTTTGTCTGGAGCACCATAGCTTGACTTCTGGAAATAAAACAAAAGGCTGGTAAAAATGCAAAGACAGGAAGCAAATAAAAAGCAGGCACAAACCTGAGCAGAGAATTTTGGCAGGGTCGGACTTTTCTGCAAATCCAGATGGGACTGATGGTGAGGGGTGGGGCAATGCCTTAGCAACTTGTCCTCAGTGGAGGGAGGTATCCTCACTTGGAGGTGTAAGGAGCGGGTGGCTGGAGGGTGATACCAGGGCACTGGGCTCCCTTCTTGCTCTTGACAGCTGTGCTGGTGTCCATCCTGGGGGGGGGGCCTTTGCGGTGAGTTTCTGGAAGGGGCGTGCATAAGTGCACCTTTGTGCCTACCATTCCTGTCCAAATGTCTTTTTCATCATTATATTATGTTAAACATACTACAATACAATACTATATTTGTATGACAAATTAAACAAACAAACAAACAAACACACACACACACACACACACACAAATAAATAAATAAATAAATAAATAAATAAATAATTTGTGAGGGACAAGAAATAGAAAGGGGGGCGCATGTCCTGGGCTGGGTTTCTCTCCCCCATCAACACCAACACACACACCCCAGTCCCAAACTCCTTTCCCAGAAGGAAAAAAAAGCCTTCCTTCTCTCGCATTTCAACAAGCCTGGTTTGAAAACTTTGGTACCTGTTTTGTAACCAGCTCCCTTTGTATTTCTGTGAGAACAGGGAGTAAGTGATGTGCCGGTGTCTTGAGGGTGTTAGGAGCTGGATGGGTGTTAACAGGCTCAAGCTAAACCCCAACAAGACTGAGTGTCTGTGGGTTCTGCCTTCCAAGGATACTTCCATCTGTCCATCCATTACCCTGGGGGGGGAGCTTTTGACCCCCTCAGAGAGGGTCTGCAACTTGGGTGTCCTCCTGGATCCACAGCAGACAGTTTGCCCAGGTTCGCCTGCTACACCAATTGATTGATTCATTAATGGATGGATGGATGGATGGATGGATGGATGGATGGATGGATGGATTGATTTGATTTGATTTGATTTGATTTGATTGCCCTCTCCAAAGACTCATCCCTATGTAGACAGGGAATCTTGGCTCACAGTCACTCATGCCTTTATCACCTCGAGGTTCAACTACTGCAATGCTCTCTACATGGGGCTACCTCTGAAGAGTTTTCGGAAACTGCAAATTGTACAGAATGCAGCCGTGTGAGTGGTCATGGGCCTGCCCAGACATGCCCATATCTCTCCAACACTGTGGTCTGCATTGGCTACCAATTGGTTTCCAGACTCAATTCAAAGTGTTGGGTTATGGCCTATGAAGCCCTACATGGCATCGGACCAGATTACATACGGGACCGCCTCCTGCTGCATGAATCCCAGCAACCGGTAAGGTCCCACAGGGTCGGCCTTCTCCAGGTCCCGTCAACTAGACAATGCCGCTAGAGGGCCTAGAGGAACAGCCTTCTCTGTGGGGCCCCCGGGCCCTCTGGAACCAGCTCCCCCTGTCCCCACACTCCTCGCCTTCCGCAAGAGTCTTAAGACTCATTTATGCCGCCAGGCTTGGGGCGATTAGATCTTGGCCCCTAGCCAACAAATGATTGTATGATTGTTGTAGAATGGGTGCAATTGATTTTAATATAGCTAGAAATTTTAAAAAATAGTTATGGAATTTTTAATTTAATTGGATTGATTTTCATTGTAACTTGCTGGCTTTTTTTTACATTGTAAGACTCCCTGAGTCTTCGGAGAGGGGCAGCATAGAAATCCAATCAATCAATCAACCGATGTAAGTTGAGGATTATCTATAGTCATAGAGTGCGCATTCCTCTGGGAGGCAGCGGGGCTTGTTAGCGTCCAAAAGGGAAACGGAGGGCGGCGAGGCTCCCGGGACACAAATGCTCGTAGAGCCGCCTTGGCGGGGGAAGGAGGCAAGAACCGGCTATTCTGTTGAGGAAGCACCGAAAGGAGGCGCAGAGTCGGGAGACGAGAAGAGCGGCAAGTAGCAGGGAGCTCCGTGCCCGGCGGGAGTGATGGGATGAGATCTCCCCCCACCTTCCCAAAATATCCTTTGGTCTGAATGAATGGATCGATCGATTCCCTTTTTTATTTGAGAGAGTTGTCAGATCGAATTGGTTGAGCTGCAATAAATTGTGCAGCTCTTTGGTAAAGAAATTGTGCAGCTCTTTGGTAAAGAGCGCGAAACCATTGCCGAAATTCACACATCGGTATTCAACGGGGGCGGGGAGGGGGGGCAACCTACGCGTATGTCTTTTTCTAGTCTTTTTATTTTTTATTTATTTATTTATTATTTAGATTTGTATGCCGCCCCTCTCCGCAGACTCGGGGCGGCTCACAACAAAGTGAAAACAATTTACAACAAATCTAAATTACTGTTTAAAAATATTTTTAAAACCCCATTTTCTAAACAAACATACATCCAGACATACCATTCATAAATCATATATGCCCGGGGGAGATGTCTCAGTTGTTTCCTGTAGTTCTCGTTCTTTTTTCCTTTGGCATCTTAACTTTCAAAGTAATAATTTAGAAATATATGGATAAATCTTTCATTAGCACCAAAGGGACCTCACAACTTCAGCCTTAGACTTTCTACCGTGGACCCCTCCCCATTCCTAAGAGGTTTGTAAGGGGCGTGCATAAGTACACCATTGCGCCTACCGCCCGTATCCTAATATCCCTGTTTATTTGTATCCATTTCATGTTTAGAATTATACCTGTAATCTTACACATGCTTGACAAAAATAAATTAAAATAAATAAATAAAAATACTGGTAGCAAAGGAAAAGGGGGAGTCCCTCCCTTTCCATTTCCTTCTGAGGGAATGAGGTCGTTCAGGTGCTAAGAATTTTTAGAGTTAAATGGAAAGAGAACCGACTCTGCCTGAGGCGTTTCTTCTCCTCTTGCCGGATTTGATTCTTCAAGCTGGGGACAAGCCCGATTTGGTCTAGATTCCAGGCCCAGGTGATGCCTGTCAGTGCTCCATGGCCCTTGGGAGGCTGAAGTTCAGCCTCAGCCCTGGAAGCTCATTTCTCAGCTCAGCCTACCTCACAGGGTTCTTGTGTGGACAAATGGAAAGAAATTCCATTTCTTGGAGTACTTGGAATACCAGACTTGGATTCAGTTTTGGTCTCCAGGATGCAAAAAGGATGTTGAGACTCTAGAACAAGTGCAGAGAAGAGCAACAAAGATCATTAGGGGACTAGAGGCTAAAACATATGAATAACTGTTGCAGGAACTGGGCATGGCTAGTTTAATGAAAAGAAGGACCAGGGGAGACATGATAGCAGTGTTCCAATATCTCAGGAGTTGCCACAAAGAAGAAGGAGTCAATCTTTTACCCAAAGCACCTGAGGTTGGACAAGAAGTAATGGGTGGAAACTAAACAAGGAGAGAAGTAACTTAGAACTAAAGGAGAAATTTCCTGACAATTAGAACAATTAATCAGTGGAACAGCTTGCCTCCAGAAGTTGTGAATGTTCCAATGCTGGAAGTTTTTAACAAGGTGTTGGATAACCACCTGTCTGAAGCAGGGGGTTGGACTAGAAGACCTCCAAGGTCCCTTCCAACTCTGTTCCTGTTGTTGTTGTTGTTGTTGTTGTTGTTGTTGTTGTTGTTATAAATGCTTTTATTAGGGGATCCTTGGCTGAGTGGGTTCTTGTAGGACAGAGTGTATCTAGGAAAAGGCTTTGCCCCACTCAAAATACAGTGAGTCCTGTACAAAAGGGATGGGAAGGAAATCCCCCCCTCTCTCGCCCAAGCCCACACCCTCAATGACTCCTTTCCAAGGGCCAATTACAGCCTTAACATCTCCTCCCTTCTACACTTGCTGGTTTGCACAGCTACCGTTTGTCCTATTTGCTTGCAGGAAGGCAGGGAGGGGAGATGTCTTTCTGGGCACCAATGGCAGCCCAGAGAATTGGAGGGAGGAGGGAAACAATCCTGGGAGAGGTGTTATAAAAAGCAGTGTTGTTTTCTTTCTTTCTTTATCGAATGCAGGGGAGTGCGAACTGGTCCCTTTGGTTGCAGGTGCTGATGGTCGGAGGGTGATGGTGCTGGAGCCGCCACCCCTCTTGCTCCTGTGGGCTGTGCTGGAGTCCTTGGTGCTGGTGGGCCGAGGTGGTGAGTTTCTGGAAGGATTTGGGACCTGGTGGGAAGAAACTGAAGCGGGTGGGGGAGTGGGAGAGAGAAATCATGTTTTGTATGCATGTCTCTTCCTAAGAAGTCAGTAAGGGGTGAATACAAGTGCACTAGAGTCCCTTCCATCCCCTGTCCTATTGCTCTCCTATATCTCCTATACCTTTCTTCTATTCCTATATCTCTTCTTCGATTCTTTCATTGATATGTTCTATTCCTATAACTTCTCTTCTTTCTTAGATATATTTTATTATGAGTATATCATCTATAACCTTTATTATGTATTTTACTATGTGTATACCCACTATAACCCTCATTGTGTATTGGACAAAATCAATCAATCAATCAATCAATAACATAAATAAAACATCCACACACACACCATCGCAAATTCCTTTCCCAGCAGGAAACCTCTCCTTTCCTTCCTCCTTCATGCAGCCTCCTTTAAAAACTTCTTGTATTCTCCCTTGGCTATATTTGCTTCCTCTAGTAGCATTTTTATTTTATTTATTTTTAATTTATGTTATCAATTTATGAACGAGGGACATATGCACAGCACAAGGAAGGTTTTAATAATTAATTCCTTCTGATTTTGGTTTTGCTGATTAGATGAACAGAACAGAAAACAATTTAATTTTAATTTAATTTAATTTATTAGATTTGTATGAATTAGAATGTCAGAGTTTGAAGGGTTCTTGGAGATCTCCTAGTCCAGCCCCCTGTAACATTCCAGACAAATGGTTGTCTGATTGTCCAATCTCTTCTTAAAAACTAAGAGTCCATGTTCACTCGTCCTCCTCCCCAGTTCACAGTGGGCAAAGGGTAATCATAAAAGTCAGCCTGATCATAAAAGTCTGGACTAGACTAAGGATAATGGTTGGGTGTGGTGTAGCTTCCAGAGGCAGGGAATCTCCATTATCCATATGGTGAAACTCCAAGCAGCTCCTGTCCGTCTGTCCTTCAGGCAATGGGCATCTGGGGTTCAATGGGGTGAGGCCCAGAAGCACTTGTGTGAGCCCAGAGGGTCTACACACCTGATGTGGCCCTGTCCAAAGTCAACCAAAATTTCCTACGGTCTCCTTTAGCTCCTTTCTTTTTGTATTGAATTGTTTTTAAAAAACATAACCAAAAACATATATACATTTACACATTTGCAAAATACAAAAAAGAAGGAAAAATACAAAAATAAAATTAAATAAAATTAAATAAAAATAAAAAAACAAAAAAGGATACAAAAATATACAATTACAACAATAATGACTGCAAAGCAGAAAGTTGGCCTTATTGTTGGAGAGTGGCTTTTCACAATAACATTGAAGGAAGAGCTGGAGCTGCAGACTCCCCTCAATTCTCTCCTCCACCTTCTTCCTCTCCCAGGCTCCTCCAGGCACTCCCTGTGCTATTCCTACCTGAAGGTGACACAGTCCAGCCAGCAGCTGCCCCAGTTCCTCTCCGTGGTCCACCTGGATGACCATCCCATTGCTCAATATGACATCCTCCATGGGAAGACGGTTCCTCTGGTGCCCTGGATGGAGGCGGAGGAGATGAAGGCACCTGAGAGGATGTTCAGAGCTGACCTGGAGTGGATAGCAGAATTCAACCACCAGACTGGAGGTGAGCAGAGGCAGAACTGCCTTCAAGCCCTGAATTCTCCCTCATGTCTCACTTTCCCACATCTTGTCACTTTGGTTATTGGAGAGAGAGGCAAGTAGGGAAAAAATGGAATGTGGGAGGCCGGGAGGTTGGGTGGTTGAGATGAGCCCCATCCCAGGAATTGACAATATGCCTTTAAGTCCCAATATTTGTAAGGAGCATGAGGATGAGAGATCCTTTCCTACAAAGGAAATACAGTGATACCTTGCCTTACAAACTTAATTGGCACCAGGACAAGGTTCTTAAGGTGAAAAGTTTGTAAGACGAAACAATGTTTCCCATAGGAATCAATGGAAACGCGATTAATGTGTGCAAGCCCAAAATTTCACCACTTTTGCCAGCCAAAGCGCCCGTTTTTGCACTGCTGGGATTCCCCTGAGGCTCCCCTCTATGGGAAACCCCACCTCTGGACTTCTGTGTTTTTGCGATGCTGCAGGGCAATCCCAGCAGGGGAATCCCAGCATCACAAAAACGAGTGCTTCACTGGCAACGGATGTCTGGAGGTGGGATTTCCCAGTGAAGGGAGCATCAGTGAAATCGCAGCATCGCAAAAACACCGAAGTCCTCGAAACCCCACCTCCGACCTCTGTGTTTTTGTGATGCTGTGATTTCACTGAGGCTCCCCTCACTGGGAAACCCCACCTCTGGACTTCTGTTGCCAGCGAAGCACCCGTTTTTGTACTGCTGGGATTCCTCTGCTGTGATTCCCCTGCAGCATCACAAAAACACGCAAGTCCAGAGGTGGGGTTTCCCATGGATGGGAGCAAAATGGGTGCTTCGCTGGCAACGGAAGTCCGGAGGCGGGCCATCCCAGAGGTGGTGGTGGGTTTGTAAGGTGGAAATAGTTTGTAAGAAGAGGCAAAAAAATCTTAAACCGCGGGTTTGTATCTCGAAAAGTTTGTATGACGAGTCGTTTGTAAGATGAGGTATCACTGTAAAACTCTTTCCCCTCCCCAAGATCTCTTCTCTCATGACCTTCTAGCCCAGAGGTCAGCAACCTTAAATAATGAAAGAGCTACAAAGGTTAAAACTGGACCCCCCCTTCAATTCCGGAGCCAATCCGATGTCTGGTTCCCCCCACCACAGAGTCTCCTCCTAACACTGCATCCTTTTCCCTCTACCAGTCCTAACCAAAAGCCCTAACAATTATGGAGCTGACCGGAAAACCTGCCCCTTGCCATGAAATCTCCTCCTGGCATGCCCTTCTTCCCCCCTCCCCAACGAGAAGCTCCTCTCAAAATTGTGGTGCTAACCAGTGACAGGGAGCCACAGCAGAGGGATGAAAGAGCCATATGCAGCTCCAGGGCCAGAAGTTGCTGAGCACCAAATTAAGAAGACTAAATGCCTATTTGCCGATGACTCTAAAGTGTGCAATAGGGTTGATATTCCTGGAGGGGTTGGTAATATGGTAAATGATTTAGCTTTACTAGATAAATGGTCAAAGCAATGGAAACTGCAGTTTAATGTTTCCAAATGTAAAATAATGTACTTGGGGAAAAGGAATCCTCAATCTGAGTATTGCATTGGCAGTTCTGTGTTAGCAAAAACTTCAGAAGAGAAGGATTTAGGGGTAGTGATTTCTGACAGTCTCAAAATGGGTGAGCAGTGTGGTCGGGCAGTAGGAAAAGCAAGTAGGATGCTTGGCTGCATAGCTAGAGGTATAACAAGCAGGAAGAGGGAGATTGTGATCCCCTTATATAGAGCGCTGGTGAGACCACATTTGGAATACTGTGTTCAGTTCTGGAGACCTCACCTACAAAAAGATATTGACAAAATTGAACGGGTCCAAAGACAGGCTACAAGAATGGTGGAAGGTCTTAAGCATAAAACGTATCAGGAAAGACTTAATGAACTCAATCTGTATAGTCTGGAGGACAGAAGGAAAAGGGGGGACATGATCGAAACATTTAAATATGTTAAAGGGTTAAATAATGTCCAGGAGGGAAGTGTTTTTAATAGGAAAGTGAACACAAGAACAAGGGGACACAATCTGAAGTTAGTTGGGGGAAAGATCAAAAGCAACGTGAGGAAATGTTGTGAGCCGCCCCGAGTCTCCGGAGAGGGGCGGCATACAAATCCAAATAATAAATAATAAATTAATAAATAAATAAATATTATTTCATTGAAAGAGTAGTAGATCCTTGGAACAAACTTCCAGCAGACGTGGTTGGTAAATCCACAGTAACTGAATGTAAACATGCCTGGGATAAACATATATCCATTGTAAGATAAAATACAGGAAATAGTATAAGGGCAGACTAGATGGACCATGAGGTCTTTTTCTGCCGTCAGTCTTCTATGTTTCTATGTTTCTAAATGCCACCCCAGGTCATAGGAAAGACCTCACACCGTTGAAAGAAACAGAGGAGGCAAGATCTCTTTTCCCTCCCCTGGTGGGATGGGGGAAAGTAAACATTTCAATTGGGGGGGGGGGTGGGGGGGGGGTCTCTAGGGAGATGAACTCTGGAGAATTTTACCTCTTCTTTCTGTGTTTCAGGGATTCACACCTGGCAGGTGATGCTGGGGTGTGAGCTCAGGGAAGATGGGAGCAAAAAAGAGTTTTTGAACTATGGCTACAATGGGATGGACTTCATCAGATTTGAGAAGGAGACCCTCACCTGGGTGGCAGTTCAGGCCCAGGCTGAAAAGGTCAAGGAGAAGTGGGAGGAATATTCATGGGGGTCCCAGGAAAAAAAAGACTTCCTGGAGAAAACCTGCATTGAGGGGCTGCAGAGATACCTGTCCTACCAGAAGGTGGCTCTGAAGAAGACAGGTGAGTGGCCAAACAGGGTCAGATTGTGAGGTTTTTTTCCTAGGCCTCCTCATCTCACCCTCCTCTAGTTTTCCGCTCTACAGCCTTCATGTGCATGACAAACTGTGCTAGTGACCATAGGTTAGGCAGGAAACTGGTTCTGAATGATATTTCATAGATTATGCTAAGAACTTCTGCTATGGTGGTTGACAGCTTTTTCAAGAAGTAAGCACATAATCCATTAGGGCTAACTTTATCCCAAAGTCCCATTCAGAAATGAATTTAAAGAGTTCTATGTCCCAGAGTAGAGGGAAGGAGGAGAGGGAGAGGATGGCCAAATGAGGTTCTCCCACTTATTAAATTGCCTTGACAGAAATTTTAAAAATCCCAGGAACTCAGGTGTTGCTTCTCCCGCAGAGCCTCCAGTGGGGAAGGTGACTGGCAAAGTGGTCAATGACAGCCTGGAGGTCCTCATCTGCCAGGCCTTTGGCTTCTACCCCAAGGAGATCCAGGCCACCTGGACAAGGGACAGTGAAGACTGCAAGTATGAGACCCTCCCTAAAAAAGTGGCTCCCAACTCAGACGGGACTTATTATCTCTGGGTCAGCATTGAGATCGACCCTAAGGAGAGGGACCATTTTCGGTGTCATATTGAGCACGAGGGCTTGCAGGATCCCCTGATATTGGCTTTCAAGGAGGAACCAGGTGAGTGGCTGATGTGACATTGATTGATTGATTGATTTGGTCGATTTCTATGCCATCCTTCTCCGCAGACTCAGACATGTAGATTTTGCACAAATGATTAAAACTCTGTGGTAGGGGGCTTGTTTTCTTCTGCAGCATCTTATGTTTTCAGAAGATATAGTTCTGTTTTTAGTAATGGGAGAGAAGTGATTTCTGTCAGAGGACTTTGAAATACTAACTTAATAGCAAAGTTATGAAAATGTATGAGATACAGGCATCATTCCCTCTAAGTTGAGCAGTGAGCCATGGCTCACTTAAAAATCATCATCAACTCAGAGTTTTCCAAACCTGCCCAGAAACCGAGAGGGAAAGAGTGGGAGGGAAGGAGAGAGGAAGAGAGAGAAACAGATAGAAAAAAGAGAGGAAGGAAAAGAGAAAGAAAAAGAATGGGAGTAAGGAAGAGAGAAAGAAAATCAAAATCTAGTTTGAAACTAGCTCAACTATTTAAGTGGCATTTTGATATTGATAGAGTTGCCCTATTATGAGCTCACTGTTATAGACACACAGTACAGTATTTTATTTTGAAATTCTCTGAGGCAAAACAGGGTGGGTTTTTTATTTGTTTGTTTGTTTGTTTGTTTGTTTGTTTGTGTGTGTGTGTGTGTGTTTGTTTGTTTGTTTGTTTATTTATTTATTTATTTATTTATTTATTTATTTATTTATTTATTTATTTATTTATTTATTTGTTTGTTTGTTTGTTTATGTGCCGCCCAGTCCCAAAGGGACTGGCGCTCAGACACTATATTTTTCTGCCCCCCCCCAAAAAAAAATTAGAGGGAACACTGGATACAGGTAAAATATGAGATGATTGGTTGTGGCTCTTCCTTCTGCCCATAAAGGCCATTCACTCCTCCCTCTGCAGCCTTGGGGGGGGGGCTTCCTTCAGGTGGGGGCGCTTCCTGGAGGCCATTGCAGTTTGGGAAATGCTTCCATTGGTCAACATCTCCACTTCAGGGAACTCAACTTCTGTATAATCAGAATCATGTTTCTCCATCTCTAGCTAGAACATGGTGGATTCCTGTGGTAATTGTGGCTGCCATAATCTCGGGAGCTCTTCTCTTCCTGATCTGTAAGTAAAAAAACCTCATCCACTTCCCCCCCCTCCCCCAACGCTGTGTCTTTCTGTGTTGACTATGCTAGTGTGGATGGGAAAGAGGCTCTCTGACAGCCAGGACACCCATAAGACTCTTCCCCAGAAACAGCATTTTGAATGGGAATCAGAGAGGAAGAAGAAAGTAGGCAGCCATTTTTTTCAACACTTGTAAATCTAAAAATGTTCCATCTTCCTCTTGTCTGGGAAGCAGCCTCTTAGGCCTCAGTGGACAGAGGGGCAAATATCAGGGCTGAGGAGACGGTTAAATGATCTGGAAAGCACTAGAAAATCCCTAATCTGTAGAAGATCCATGTGCCTGGGAAGAGGAAACTTCAAAGAAGCTCTGATGGAAGGGAGATACCGATGTCCTCTGTTTTGCAATCACATGTAGAGATAAAAACTGGGTCCAAGGTCCAGCATTGGAAGGAGCCATTGCTTCCTCTGTTCTTATTCAGAGCAAAAGACATGAAATGGAGAGTGAATATAGGAAATTGGGAAGTGGCTACTGCCCAGACGGGTTGGGGGGACGTAGCGGGGTATTGTAAATGGAGCTTCACCCCAGAGAACCCAATTTGCACTGAAAGATGTTGAAAGAAAATGCAGAGCACCCTGCATAAGCCAAGCCCACAGTGTGGTAGTAAAAATTTTGGTAGCCCTTCACTGCTTAGCACTAAGGAGATATTTCCTGACAGTCAGAATGGTTGATCACTGAAACAGTTTGCCTCCAGAAGCTGTGAATGCCCCAACATTGGAAGTTTTTAACCAGATGTTGGATAACCATTTGTCTGAAGTAGTGTAGCATTTCCTCCTAAGCAAGGGGTTGGACTAGAAGACCTCCAAGGTCCCTTCTAACTCTGTTGTTGTTATTATTTTTTGTTATTATTAACTTAATAATTTCCTCAATAACCCCCAGGAGAGTTCCATTTTATTTTCATAAACCGATGGGAGGACTAATGCATGTTTCTCAAAATGCTGGGTTATAATCCAGCCAGTTGGACTATTATTATCATCATCATTATCATCATCATCATCATCATCATCATTATTATTAATTACATTTATATGCCACCCATCTCCAAAGACATGGGGTGAGTCACAGCATATAAAAACAGTATGCATTGAGATTGAGAACTTTGCGTAAAATTCGGCCGAATCCGAACCAAACCTGAACTTGAACTCCGAATGCTACGTGACGTCAAAGCTCCACCCCCCGGAATCCCATCATATTTTTTTTTACGGATTTTTAATTTTTATTTATTTTTATGAAAAAGGGCGCTGCAGTGGCGCTGCAAGCAAAGGAAGGTCCTTTCATGTAAAAATAAACATTTTTATTGTTACGTGAAAGGACCGCCCTTTGCTTGCAGCACCGCTGCGGTGTTCTTTTTCATAAAAATAACAATGTTTATTTTTACATGAATAGACCTCCCTTTGAAGGAGCTGGGGAATCCCTTCCACGAAGAGATTCCAGGGGCGGAGCTTTGACATTACGTATACCGGCAGGTTGCTAAGGACGCCAAAGTGATCACTTCCTGGATTCCATGGAATCCAGGAAGTGATCACCTTGGCATCCTTAGCAATCTGCCGGTATATGTGACATCAAAGCTCCGCCCCAGGAATCTCTTCATGGGAGGGATTCCCCAGCTCCTTTTGTGCCTCCTTCCCATCCTCCTGACCGGACGACAGCTCCCTGGTGTTCACCTTCCTCCGCTGCCACCAGCGCCCGGGTCCTCCTCCTCTTCTCAGCAGATGACAGCCAGGCGGTGGCTTTCACAGTGTTCAGCACGAATGCTGAACCCAAGCATGAATTTTTAAAAAAAATTGGGTTCGGGTCCAGTATGTCGAACACCACAAAATTCTGTACGGACCTGAATTATGCGGGTTCGGTTCACCCAACACTTATTGAGATATTAAAGTAAATTTAATTTATCTGGGCCTTCTGAAGACCTTCAGATTGAATCCTTCTCTATCTCAGGCAGGAGCTGCTGCTCCAACATTAACAAACTGTCCTCTCTTCTTGCAATTTCTCAGACCAGTGGAGGAGATCCAGGAAAAATTTCCATCGCAAACTAACAACTTGTCGTAATCAAATTTCTCGAGAAAAACCTCCTTTTCTCTCTATCCATGGCATAGAAGATGAGAGTCAGTCATTGCCGATGCTTCAACTTAAAAGTAGCTCAAAGGTGAGCGTGACACTTGCTGAAGTCTATCTAAGAGACAAAACTCCACACCAGGAAAATATATGGAGGGAAATACCATCAGGCTTGCATGATGGGAGAATTCATCCTCTAGTCCAAGTTTCATGGTACGCGATAAAGAGATCATGGGTTGCCTGGAATTCCTGGATGGGATCTTCTGATTTGATGCTCTGCAGAGAGGATCCAGACCAGCTCAGTCTCTGCAGTTCACCAGCTCTGAGGGATGAATGTAGGCTAGGGAAGGGGCCAGGAGGACTGGAGGGGGAGAATGGGCAAAAAACGGGGGTGTCGAGGTTCCAGGTAGCATCCAAACTAATTCAGAGTCCAAGTCAAAGTGCTCTTAAGTTCCAATTTATTTCTGGAGCCATCCTGGCAACTAAACTGAGAAACCTGAATCTGAGTTTCCCACTCAATTGAAAGTTCACATCCCTTATCCCATAAACCTGTCATGTTGCTCACTCAGATTGTTCCAGCATGGCAAGTTCTCCTTCTGCTTCTGTCCAGGTGGATGGCCTTGAAGCACTCCAAATATGCTTTGTGGCTATGGCTGTTCCCTCATGAAAATCAACCCCCCCCCCAAGTTCATATAAACATCAGGCCTTCTGTAGATAGTGTGGAAAGTCATTAATTTATCACCAGCTTCTCCACTGGCTTGACAGGGGAGCTAGAAAACATGAGATGGAGCATCCAGGAAAAATGCTCCTATATGAGGATATGCTGGAGGGGTAAAAGGAAAGGAACTCTAAAGGGAAGAAGGGAGGATCCCTCCCTGAGAATCCCTCTCTCCAGGGAGAAATTATCTCTCTGGGTGAGAATTGCAAGCTTTTCTCCAACTTGGCTGCTTCTCCCATGCCTGCTGTGGGGGGAAGAGGGAGCTAAAGGGAGGAGAGACTGAGCATCTCTGTCAAGCACTGGGGAAATCAGATCCAATTAATTCAAATGGGTATAAAGAAGTATTTTTTTATTATTTTATTTTATTTTATTTTATTTTATTTTATTTTATTTTATTTTATTTTATTTTATTTTATTTTATTTTATTTTATTTTATTTTATTTTATTTTATTTTATTTTATTTTATTTTATTTTATTATTTTATTTTATTTTATTTTATTTTATTTTATTTTTTATTTTATTTTATTTTATTTTATTTTATTATTTTATTTTATTTTATTTTATTTTATTTTATTTTTTTATTTTATTTTATTTTATTTTATTTTATTTTATTATTTTATTATTTCATTTCATTTCATTTCATTTTTTTATTTATTGTTAGAGTTGAAAGGGACCATGAAGGCCATAGAGTTCAGCTGAATCCATACACAAATAAAATAAAATAAAATAAAATAAAATAAAATAAAATAAAATAAAATAAAATAAAATAAAATAAAATAAAATAAAATAAAATAAAATAAAATAAAATAAAATAAAATAAAATAAAATAAAATAAAATAAAATAAAATAAAATAAAATAAAATAAAATAATAAAATAAAATAAAATAAAATAAAATAAAATAAAATAAAATAAATAAAATAATAATAAAATAAAATAAATAAAATAAATAAAATAAAATAAACATTCATTTAGAGTCCAGTTAATATGAGATAGGTTGAGGTCACCAGGAAAAATGAGACGGTGTGGGTAGGAGGCTGCCCACTTTAGTAATGAGGTTAAATTGTTCACAAGCGTAATGTCATAATCAGGGGGTCTGTAGAATAGTAGGAAGTGAAGTATGGTATTTAAATTCAGTTCAGAGATGATCGTTTCTGGAAGATCTAGTTCATGTCTAACTTGGATATTTTTAAGGTTTAGTGATTTATTTATTTATTGCCCTCTGCAAGAATCTGAAGGACTAAAGGTCAAAGCAAATTGGACATAGATAAAGTCAAAGGAATTCACGGAGGGCTGAACATAGCTCTCTTGTGGGCATTGAGTGACACATGACTGATTATGCATTTGACCCCTCCCTTGTGCACAGCCTCTTCTATATTCCACATACAAATCAGGGCCTTGACTTCCTCCATTTTCTCCCTCTGCAGCACCACACAACCTTTGGAAGGCGGAGGCCCAAAGGAGTTCCCATATATCCGGTTTTAAAGTTGGTCAATGGAGAACAGAAGCGGTTTATTATTGATAAGGCTGCAGCCGCCGCTGCTGATGCTACTACAGCCATCGCCGTTAATTATGACTATTATGATTACGGTTGTTATAACTATGATTACTATTATGATTATTATTATCGTGATTATTATGATTATTTCACTAATTGTTCAGATGACACAGAACTTAAAACAAAAACAAAATAACAGAGTTGGGATGTTTGTAGGTTTTCTAGTACAGCCCTCTACTCGAGCAGGAAACCTTATATACCATTCCAGACAAGTGACCGCTCAGTCCCTTCTTAAAAGCTTCTAGCACCCATAACTTCTGGAGGCAAGCTCTTCCACTGATTAAATAAAGCATCTTTGTTGTTAGTTCTAGATTAACGTAGAAACATAGAAGATTGACGGCAGGAAAAGACCTCACGGTCCATCTAGTCTGCCCTTATACTATTTCTTCTATTTTATCTTAGGATGGATATATGTTTATCCCATGCATGTTTAAATTCAGTTACTGTGGATTTACCAACCACGTCTGCTGGAAGTTTGTTTCAAGGATCTACTACTCTTTCAGTAAAATAATATTTTCTCATGTTGCTTTTGATCTTTCCCCCAACTAACCTCAGATTGTGCCCCCTTGTTTTTGTGTTCACTTTCCTATTGAAAACACTTCCCTCCTGAACCTTATTTAACCCTTTAACATATTTAAATGTTTCGATCATGTCCCCCCTTTCCCTTCTGTCCTCCAGATTATACAGATTGAGTTCATTAAGTTTTTATACCATTTTTGCAGCCCGTCTTTGGACCTGTTCAATTTTATCAATATCTTTTTGTAGATGAGGTCTCCAGAACTGAACACATTATTCCAAATGTGGTCTCACTAGCGCTCTATACAGCAGGATCACTGTCTCCCTCTTCCTACTTGTTATACCTCTAGCTATGCAGCCAAGCATTCTACTTGCTTTCCCTACCACCTGACTGCACTGTTCACCCATTTTGAGACTATCAGAAATCACTACCCCTAAATCCTTCTCTTCTGAATTTTTTGCTAACACAGAACTGCCAATGCAATACTCAGATTGAGGATTCCTTTTCCCCAAGTGCATTATTTTACATTTGGAAACATTAAACTGCAGTTTCCATTGCTTTCACCATTTATCTAGTAAAGCTAAATCATTTACCATATTGCAGACGCCTCCAGGAATATCAACCCTATTGCACACTTTAGAGTCATCGGCAAATAGGCAAACCTTCCCTACCAGACCTTCCCCTATGTCACTCACAAACATATTAAAAAGAATAGGACCCAGAACAGACCCTTGTGGCACACCGCTTGTAACCAGGCTCTGCTTAATACTCCCCATTAACAACAACCCTCTGATATCTATGCTTCAGCCAACTGCAAATCCACGGAACTATCCAGGGATTAAGTCCAATCTTCACTAATTTATCTATCAGCTCTTTATGTGGAACCGTATCAAAGGTTTTGCTGATGTCCAGATAGACAATATCCATGGCACCACCTTCATCCAACATCTTTGTGACATAGTCAAAGAAATCAATGAGATTAGTCAGACTTGATTTGCCCTCAGTAAAGCCATGCTGATTTGGGTCCAATAAGTTATTGTTTTTTAGGTGCTGATTTATCCTCTTTTTGAGTAGAGTCTCCATCATTTTAACTATAACTGATGTCAAGCTAACTGGCCTGTAGTTACCAGCTTCTTCTCTACTGCCCTTCTTGTGGATAGGCACAACACTGGTCCTTCTCCAATCCTCAGGAACATCTCCTGTTAACAGGGATTGGTTAAACAAATCAGTCAGGGGGCAGCAATCACATATCTGAGTTCTTTAAGAACTTAGTTTCCATCCATTGCTTCTTGCCTTGTCTTCTGATGCTTTGGAAAATAGTTTGACCCCCCCCCCATCTCTGTAGCCCCTCAAATATTGGAACAATGTTATCATATCACCCCAGTCTTTCTTTTCACTAGACTTTCTATTCCCAATTCCTGCAATCGATTTTCATAAGTTTTAGCCCTCTAATTGTCCTTGTGGCTCTTCTTCAAACTTGGATTCAATATTCCTAGTGTGGTCTTATTAAGGATTTGTAAAGCTCTACTAATATTTCATGTGATTTTGGTTCAATCTCTATTAATGCAGCTTACAATTGGATCAAATTTTTTTCTGGGGTATTGGCTATCCCTGCCAGTTTGGAGTCATGTACAAATCTGATCAGTTTTCCTTCTATTCCCTTATCTAAAACATTTATGAAGCTATAAAAAGTACTAGCCTAAAACAGACCCTGGGGGTGTTGTGGTTGGCTCTGGCCCAGCTTCTGCCCCAGGGAATGGGGAGGTGGATGCAGGGGAAAATTCAACATGTCACAGGCCTGTGTTATTGCCGACAGAATCAGTTCAGAATTTAGTTTCCTCGGACGAAGAAGAAGGTGGGAGAGACTCGGCAGAGGAGTGCTTGGCACACAGCCCAGGCAGTCAACCTCCCTTATCTTCCATTGATTCTGATGATGATGTTTTGGACCCACGCAAGCGCAGAATTATGCGTAGAAGAGACCAAGTAAGAACATATTACAGGAAATAAGTGAGGCCACCTGTGTTTGGCTGGGGCTCCAGTAATTAGGGCTGCTGCTATAAATAGCAGACATGTGGGTTTGGCCATTGTTGAAGAATATCTGATCGGAGTTCATCAGGAATCCTGTGTTTTCTGGACTTTGTTGCTATTTCAATTCCCCCATTCCTGACGGCAGAGATGGGTTTTGAGAAGTTTACAAAAGGCATGGGGGGGCAATTCTGATCTCTGGGGGGAATTCGTTCCAGAGGGCCGGGGCCGCCACAGAGAAGGCTCTTCCCCTGGGTCCCGCCAAATGACATTGTTTAGTCGACGGGACCCGGAGAAGACCAACTCTGTGGGACCTAACTGGTCGCTGGGATTTGTGCGGCAGAAGACAGACTCAGAGATATTCTGGTCTGATGCCATGTAGGGCTTTATAGGTCATAACCAACACTTTGAATTGTGACCGGAAACTGATAGGCAGCCAATGCAGGCCATGTGCCCCCTATCAAATGACACACACACACCCTGCTCCCAGCACATGATGGCATGCCCGTGTTTCGCTCTCCCTAGGCTTCCCAACCCTTCTAGGAGTCTGGGGAGGGTGAAAATACCCTTCCCCATTCCCTCTGGAGACTGTAAACAGCTTGTTTCCTGACTCCCAGTGGACCCAAAGGCCTGAAAATCATCTGACCAACGCACACATGTGCACCTGACCTGAGCTCATGTGTCCACCGATATGGTTCTACGTTCCACTTGCGGCACGCATGCCATAGGTTTGCCATCATGGTTTTAGGTGAAACCTGGCTCAAAAATAGTAACTGCAAGAGGGACTTTGGGTGATTATTTAAATATGAGCCAGTTGCGCATGACAATCCTTACTTGTTTAAACAGAGGCATGGAATCAAAATCACATGAAATATTAGTATGCTTTAAAGTTTTATAACTTTACTGAGACTACTGGAATTCTGCATCCAGTTTTGGTCACCACATTATGAAAAAGAGATTGAGATTTTGGAAAAGGTGCAGAGAAGATCAACTAAGACAATTGAAGATTGGAGATTAAAACGTATGAAGAATAGTCGCAGGAATTGGGTATAGCCAGTCTAGAGAAACAAAGGACTAGCAGTTTTCCAATATTTGAGAGACTGCCACAAAGAAGTGGGGGTCAATTTATTTTCCAAGGCATCAGAAGGCAGGACCAGAAACAATGAGTGGGAACTAATCAAAGAAAGAAGCAACCTGGAATGAAGGAGAAACTTCCTAACAGTGAGGTCAATTAACTAGTGGAACAACTTGCCTCCAGAAGTTGTTGGAGCTCCATCACTGGAGATTTTTAAGAAGAGACTGGACAGTCTTGTTTTGAAGGGAATAGGATCTCCTGTTTGAGCAGGGGTGTGTGGACTAGAAGACCCCCAAGATCCCTTACAGCTCTATTCTGAATTGAATTGAAATTTAGCACACAGTAATCCTTATGGTTAGCGTTCCAAGTGTTTGACTTGGAAACAATCCAATTTAATGTATATTACTGTATGTATAGATCATTTTTATTTGTATATTGATTGATTTATTGCTTATTATTTAGTGAATAATAGTAGCAGTGGCAAAAATACCTTGTATCTATTGATGAAGTTATCTATTGGTTCATCTGCTTATGACCTGCAATAGATGAAAGACCATCAGCTTCCCCGTTGAAGGATGCCTGTCCATTAATATGGTGGACGAGATACTGGTACCCAAGTGGCTTTGGGATTCTTTTAGAGTAGGAATGTTATTGATCGGGTAAAGAGCTCCCACACCTTGTAAGCTCTAGCAGAAGTTTAGCTGTTGCTATGACTACTGATAATGTACAGAATGTATGATATTGTTATTAATAATTTTAGTGTATTGTGATGTGTTTTCATGACTGGTTCGTTGTAACATGAGCTTTTCAAACTGTGTAAAAGGCATTCCACTATGGAGCAGTGGTGCCCCTTTTTGGAACTTGCTTCTTTGTAAATAAAACTCTTACTCTTTTCCATCTATACAACATCACCTGTAATAACTTGAGATCCTTCTATGAATATGTTGGCTTTGCAACATCTATTGCTTATGCATTCTCTCTCGTCACTCAAAAAGCAATCAATAGCAGTGCTTCCCTTTTTGGGGTGGGGGTTTCTGTCAATATTTTCTGGAAAGAGTCCCACAATAATATGTTGTCTAATACTACATTAGGCCTTGATTCTTTGCCTTGAGCCTGGTTTGATTCCACGGAAGAACATCCCTAATTACAGCCTGGTGCCAGCAAATTTTCCAAGGATCTCCTTCTTCAAAACTGCAGAAGAAATATTAATTATAATAATAATTTATTAGATTTGTATGCCGCCCCTCTCCAAAGGCTCAAAACATAATACACAATGTACAAATCCAATATTAAAAAAAAACAAATTAAAACCCTAATCATACAAATTAATCACACAACACAAGCAAACCATACATAAATCATAGTAGCTACGGAGAATATCAACTTCCCCAAGCCTGGCAACATAGGTGGGTTTTTAGGAGCTTGCAAAAGGCAAGGAGGGTGGGGGCAGTTCTAATCTCCGGGGGGAGTTGATTCCAGAGGGCTGGGGCTGCCACAGAGAAGGCTCTTCCCCTTGGTCCCACCAGATGGCATGGCTTAGTCGACGGGACCTGGAGAAGGCCAACTCTGTGGGACTTAAACAAGCACTTGGATTCATGCGGCAGAAGGCAGTCCCAAAGGTATTCTGGTCCGATGCCATGTAGGTCATAACCAACACTTTGAATTGTGACTGGAAACTGATCGGCAACCAATGCAGGCTGCGGAGTATTGATGAGACATGGATATATCTGGGGAGGCCCATGATTGCTCTTGCAGCAGCATTCTGCACGATCTGAAGTTTCCGAACACTTTTCAAATGTAGCTCCATGTAGAGAGCATTACAGTAATCGAACCTCAAGGTGATGAGGGCATGAGTGACAGTGAGCAGTGACTCCCAGTCCTAATAGGGCCACAACTGGTGCACTAGGCGAACTTGGGCAAACGCCCTCCTCGCCACAGCCGAAAGATAGTGCTCTAATGTTAGTTGTGGATCGAGGAGGACGCCCAAGTTGCGGACCCTCTCTGAGGGTGTCAGTTATTCCCACCCCCAAGGGTAATGGATGGACAGATGGAATTGTCCTTGGGAGGCAAAACCCACAGCCACTCTGTCTTGTCAGGGTTGGGTTTGAGCCCATTGACACCCATCCAGGCCCCAACAGCCACCCCAACAGCCACAATGAGATTAGCAGCCACTGGGACTCATTCCCAAGACCTCAGCAATTTCCAAAGAGTCAAAATATGTTTCAATATCTCATATAAATTAATCATTGGAACAGCTTGAGTCCAGAAGTTGTGAATACTCCAACATTGGAAGTTTTTAAGAAAAGATTGGATAACCATTTGTCTGAAGTGGTGTACAGTTTCCTACCTAAGCAGGAGGTTGGACTAGGAGACCTCCAAGGTCCCTTCCAACTCTGTGATTCTGTTCTGTTCTGTTCCATTCCGTTCCGTTCCGTTCCATTCCATTCCGATCCAATCTGATCCAATCCAATCCACTTTTTGATGAATTCTATATTCTGTATATCTAGGGGGCCCTGAGAAGGAACTTATCACTTTCAATTATATGGAGGCCTGCAATTATAAGGAACTGGGGCTTCTACAAAGCTAACATAGCATCCAGGGTATGTAGATGAAAGTGCAGTCAAGATGAAGGCAGAACAGCTGTCTCAGAAAGATGTGTAGGATGTGTTTTCCACTTTCTGATGTTTCACCCACTAGAGGCCCTACATAAAGATCTTGTGTTTTCATTTGCTCCAGCCCTTGGGTTTAGCCTCCCCTGGAAGAGCTGCTCTTTACCACCTTCTTAGCCCCCTACAGACATTGATTCAGTAACATGATCCAGTTCAGCCAGAGGATTGGTCACTTAAGAGTTTCTCCAGGACCTCCAAGAGAATGTTCTCCATGGTGCTGCCCTGAGATTTTTCCCATCTTCTACAAAGCATCTCTCTGCCACCACCACCACCCACCAATAATATTTTCCTTAGTTTATTTACTTTCCCAGAAATGTGTGAGAATGGGAGGAGAGCATCTTTCTGCCTTCTACTTCATGCACTCTCTGGGGCACTGTACCTCTTTCCCCTGACTTGCACACCTGCACATTTGTTGGTGCTGCAGCAACCTCAGAGCCCGAAACCACCAAGAGAGGCTCCTAAAGAGCACCGGATGGAGACTTGGTGCAGATGTTCATCTCCAGAGCTTCTTCTGAGAAGAACCATGTTTAGAACTTCATGGCAGTTAACCACAGTTTCAAAGGGCACCAAATGAATGGCTTCTTCCAGGGGGTTAGGGAAGTCCTACTCTGGGCCTCTGCCCCCCCTGTGTTAGTATATAGTGCCTCCCCTGTGTTAGTATATAGTATGTAACCTACTTGGGTGTTGCCACACAGTAGGTAACAATGCCAGTTAGTATAATGTGAAGACTATGCCTTTAAGGAACTTTTATAGATTGGCCATTAGAGGGTGCCAGCACTGTTCCCTTTGGGGGGAGTTACTTTGTTAGAAATATATTTGCCATTATCTGTATTCTTGCTGTGTGCGTGGTTTGCAAACTATTAGTAGTATTATATTGCTGATTCTGTATATTTGTAAATAATAATATTGTTATATATACATTGATACTAAGTATGGATTATTGTCTGACTAACCCACATTTCCTACACCAAAAAACTCTGCTTAATGTGTGTTGAAGGTTTTGTAGCGAGACATACTAACACCCTGTAGCATCCTAAGCACTCAACACATGACTCTTTGTTTCTTCCCCAACCCCCAAATCTCCAACCTTAAATTATCTACTGTTGACAGGTTGAAAAGGTGACTCTCTCCTCTTCTAAGAGGTCCGTAAGTGGCATGCATAATGGAGCTCTGTGGAAGCACTCTGGGAACTGCCCCTAAGTCTAAATCTCTGGGGAGGCCTTAGAGGCTCTGCCATAATTGGAATTGTGACCCCTTGAGCGACGGGATATCAAGGTGAACAGTAGAGGAAGTCAGGGTTAGAGTTAGCGCCCTGGTCTGCCTTGCTGAGAAACATCTGCCCACAAAAGATTGAGGCCCCCTCTCTGAAGGCATTGACCCCCATCCCCTTTCTCCTGCTTTCTCTCTGATCTGAACCTGTAGGGAGGTAATCATATCCTGGGGGAAGCATTTTCAGCTCAGCTTTGCCTATCTCTCCCGGAGAATAATTGACCAATCAGAACAGATATCGCAGGACCTTTGAAGTCTTCTAGTCCAGAGTTCTTCAGCTTTTCTGGGTTGGCGGCTGGGGACAGAGGAGGGAGGGAGGAAACAACCCTGGGAGAGATGCCAAAAGCAGGGTTGTTTTCTTTCTTCTATTCTTCTTCTGTAGACTTTGGATGTGGAGAAAACCTTTATTGAACACACCTGCTCTCACCTGGAACCCTCGTTTATTCTCGGGTATGAACGGATGCCTTTGGTTGCAGGTGCTGGTGGTCGGAGGCTGATGGTGTTGCAACTGCCACCTCTCTTGCTCCTGTGGGCAGTGTTGGGGTCCTTGGTGCTAGGGGGCCAATGTGGTAAGTTTCTGGAAGGATTTGCGACCTGGTGGAAAGAAGCTGAAAGGGAGGGGGAGTGAAAGCGTGTCTTGCCTCTATGTCTTCCCCACATTAACATCACAGTTCCTTTATTTGTTTGTTTGTTTGTTTGTTTCTTTGTTTGTTTCTTTCTTTCTTTCTTTATTTATTTATTTATTTATTAAAGGTTAAAGTTTTGGGGGTTTGGGAAAGAAAACACAGACTCAGGTAGTGAATTCCATGCATTGATTACTCTGTTGATGAAGTCGTATTTTCTGCAGTTGAGTTTCAACATTGAGTTTAAATCTATTGTGTACTTATGTATTGTTGTGGTTGAAGCTGAAGTATTCATTGACAGGTAGGACATTGTGGCAGATGATTTTATGAACTAACTTTAGATCGGATTGAAGGTGAAGTATCTCTAGATGTAAGCCCAATTTTTCAAGTCTGATGGAATAAGGTATTCTGTTGCAAGCAGAGGAGTGGAGGACATTAATTAATTAATTAATTAATTAATTGATTAATTAATTAATTAATTAATTAATTAATTAATTAATTAAGTTAGTTAGTTAGTCCAATACATAATACACATTGAAGAGAAAGATATGTAATAATATAAGTAAAGAAAAGAATAGAAGAAAAGATATAAAAGTATAGGTGAAGATATTTGAAAGGAAGAAAAGATAAATGAGATAAGGAGAGACAATTGGACAGGGGACGGAAGGCGCACTGGTGCACTTATGCATGGCCCTTACTGACCTCTAAGGAACCTGGAGAGGTCAATCGTGGAGAGTCTAAGGGAAAAATGTTGGGGGTTAGGGGTTAACACTAGTGAGTCAGGTAATGAGTTCCACGCTTCGACAACTCAGTTGCTGAAGTCATATTTTTTACAGTCAAATTTCCCAGCCGGAAACTTCTCTATTCCTTCCTTCTTCGCTCAACCTCATTGCTTGTATTCAGTTGGTAACCCATTCCCATTTGTAGCTGAACAAGAAAGTAACAATGAATGGTGAACCTTCAAAGTCTCCCCAGCGTCTCCTTTGGTTACATTCATTTCCTCTATTAGCATTTTTATTTTCTGTTATCACTTTATGAACGAGGGACATATGCACAGCACAAGGAAGGTTTTAATAATTGCTTCTGGTTTTGGTTTTGCTGATTAGATGAACAGAACAAAAAAGAATTGAATTTGTTGTTTCTTGCACATAAGGTCGCTCAGATTCAGAATGATCTGGACTTAATTGGGTAATTCAGACTGATGTGACAGGGTCAGGCCTTAGTCCTATTGTTTGGGATGAGTTTGACCTGGTAACTCCTGATGAAGTGCACAAGGATATGGGAGCTGTTTGTCCCCCCACCTGTTTATTGAATACCTGGCTGGATCCAATGCTTCCTTGAGTGAGGGGTCATTTCCATAGACACTGAAATAAGCAGTTGTGTGACCACTCCTCAAGAAACCTGAGATAAATTAGTGAAGATTGGACTTAATCCCTGGATAGTTCAGTGGATTTGCATCTGAGTGAAGCGTAGATATCAGAGGGTTGTTGTTAATGGCGAGTATTCTGAGCAGAGCCTGGTGCCACAAGGGTCTGTTCTGGGTCCTATTCTTTTTAATATGTTTGGGAGTGACATAGGGGAAGGTTTGGTAGGGAAGGTTTGCCTATTTGCCGATGACTCTAAAGTGTGCAATAGGGTTGATATTCCTGGAGGGGTCTGTAATATGGTAAATGATTTAGCTTTACTAGATAAATGGTCAAAGCAATGGTGACTGCAGTTTAATGTTTCCAAATGTAAAATAATGCACTTGGGGAAAAGGAATCCTCAATCTGAGTATTGCATTGGCAGTTCTGTGTTAGCAAAAACTTCAGAAGAGAAGGATTTAGGGGTAGTGATTTCTGACAGTCTCAAAATGGGGGAGCAGTGTGGTCGGGCAGTAGGAAAAGCAAGTAGGATGCTTGGCTGCATAGCTAGAGGTATAACAAGCAGGAAGAGGGAGATTGTGATCCCCTTATATAGAGCACTGGTGAGACCACATTTGGAATACTGTGTTCAGTTCTGGAGACCTCACCTACAAAAAGATATTGACAAAATTGAACGAGTCCAAAGACGGGCTACAAGAATGGTGGAAGGTCTTAAGCATAAAGCGTATCAGGAAAGACTTCATGAACTCAATCTGTATAGTCTGGAGGACAGAAGGAAAAGGGGGGACATGATCAAAACATTTAAATATGTTAAAGGGTTAAATAAGGTTAGGAGGGAAGTGTTTTTAATAGGAAAGTGAACACATGAACAAGGGGACACAATCTGAAGTTAGTTGGGGGAAAGATCAAAAGCAACGTGAGGAAATATTATTTCACTGAAAGAGTAGTAGATGCTTGGAACAAACTTCCAGCAGACGTGGTTGGTAAATCCACAGTAACTGAATTTAAACATGCCTGGAATAAACATATATCCATTGCAAGATAAAATACAGGAAATAGTATAAGGGCAGACTAGATGGACCATGAGGTCTTTTTCTGCCCACAGTCTTCTATGTTTCTATGTTTCTAAACCATCCCTGGATACAGCCAAGTTGAAGAACATTAGGCCAGTCTCCAACCTGCTCTTCTTGGGCAAGGTTGTTGAAAAGGTGGTGACATTCCAACTTTGGCAGTCCTTGGATGAAAGAATATCTAGACCTTTTTCAGTCTGGTTTCAGGACTGGTCACAGCGCAGAAGCCACTTTGATCATGCTGATGGATGATCTCTGGTGGGCCTGCGATAGGGGTTACTTATCTATCCTGGTGCTTCTTGACCTCTCAGCAGCAGCCAAATCTCACTGCAGCGCCTAGAGTGGCAGCTGGGGCCAACAAGCAACAGTCGCCCACCCAAGCTCCAGCTGGGTGGCCTGCTCTCTGCTCTCCCACACCGCAGACATCTCTCAGCACAAGTGGGAGAGCACAGAACTCAGGACCACCCTGCCTGCTCCCCGTGCCATGGCCCATCAACTAGGAGATCACAGGTAAGAGGTGCGGCGCAGTGGAGGGACCAGTGTATGGAGCTGCTGCTAGCGGTAGAGTGGGTAGGCCACTTGTGGCAGCATCAGGGGGCGGAGGGAGGCATTGCGGAGATTGGCAAAGCGGTGGGCAGATGGGAGCCGACAGCTCCCATCGCTCGTGGTGGCGTCAGAGGGCATGAGTGGGCATGGGGCTACTTTTGAAAAGTGTTCGGAAACTTCAGATCGTGCAGAATGGAGCTGCGAGAGCAATCATGGGCTTCCCTAGGTATGCCCATGTTACACCAACACTCCGCAGTCTGCATTGGTTGCCGATCAGTTTCCAGTCACAATTCAAAGTGTTGCTTATGACCTATAAAGCCCTGCATGGCATTGGACCAGAATATTTCCGGGACCGCCTTCTGCTGCACGAATCCCAGTGACAGGTTAGGTCCCACAGAGTGGGCCTTCTCCGGGTCCCGTCGACTAAACAATGTCGTTTGGCAGAACCCAGAGGAAGAGCCTTCTCTGTGGCGGCCTCAACCCTCTGGAACCAGCTCCCCCCGGAGATTAGAACTGCCCCCACCCTCCTTGCCTTTCGTAAACTCCTTAAAACTCACCTCTGCCATCAGGCATGGGGGAATTGAGACATCTCCCCCGAGCCTATACAGTTTATGCATGGTATGTTTGTGTATATGTTTACAATAGATTAGATTAGATTTATTGGATTTATATGCCGCCCCTCTCCGCAAACTCGGGGCAGCGGGTTTGCTTTTAATAATGGGGTTTTTAGTGTTTTTAAATTATTAGATTTGTTGTACATTGTTTTATTGTTGCTGTGAGCTGCCCTGAGTCTATGGAGAGGGGCAGCATACAAATCAAATCAAATCAAATCAAATCAAATCAAATCAAATCAAATCAAATCACAAACAACCAAACAAACAAATAAACAAACAAATAAATAAATAAACAAATAAATAAACAAATAAATAAATAAACAAATAAATAAATAAAAAAACAAACAAATGGTGGACGCTGGCAAAGCCGCGGGCGGATGGGAGCTGGCAGCTCCCATCACTCGTGGCGGCATCATGGGGCGATGGGCAGAATGATGGAGGCTGGCAAAGTGGCAGGCGGATGGGAGCCGGCAGCTCCCATTGCTCATGGCGGCATCAGGGGATTGGGGGGCAGAGTGGCGGACACTGGCAACATGGCAGGAGGATGGGAGCCGGCAGCCAGGGGGTGGCGGGCTGGGGGGATGGCCCGGCAGGGGGGCAAGGGCTGGCAGCGCAGCCCTTACCTTATTTTGCCGGTCACTCACAACTGGCAGCTCTTGTCTCCAATTTCCGGGGTTCTTTGCTTCCATGCCAGAAGCAACATGCGCAGAAGCATGTCCGCACCTCACACATGCGCAGAAGCTGAATCACGTGCCAGACACGGGTGCATGCCAGGGGCGTGCCTGTGGCTCGCACAGGGGCACGCTCCTGGCACATTCCGGTAGAGCTGAAATTGGTGACCTGCCCCTGGATGCCGCTCTACATGGCGCTACCCTTGAAGAGTGTTCGGAGACTGCAGATAGTCCAGAATGCAGCCATACGAGCTATAATGGGTGTGCCTCAGTATGCCCATATAACACCAACACTCCGTGCGCTGCACTGACTATTTATTAGTCTCTGGTCACATTTCAAGGTGTTGGTTATCACCTATAAATCCCTACATTGTTAGGGCCTTGTCTTTTTATGGGACCGTCTCCTGCTAAATACAGAACCTCCCAGAAACCAGTAAGATTGCATAGTCGGCCTTCTCCAGGTCCTCTTGACTAAACAATGTAGGTTGGTGGGGCCAGAGGAGAGGGCCTTCTCTGTAGCAGCCCTAGCTCTATGGAACCAACTCCCCCCCCCCTCTGATGTCCGTACTGCTCCCACTCTACTGGCGTTCCAAAAGGCCATCATGATCTGACTTTGCCAGCAGGCCTGACCCCCCTGAATTTTAACATCTGGCATGGCTGAGTCATGTTTGATTGGTATGTATATTGTCTGATAGATTGGATTTATGGGTTTTATCATGGGGGTTTATAATTTTAGTATGTGGGTTTTATAATTGGGGTTTTCTATAGTTTATTATTGATATTTGACTTCTTTTTATTCTGTATTGTATTCGTATTGTTGTAAGCTGCCCTGAGTCCTAGGGGATTGGGCAAACAAACAAACAAACCAGAAGGACAGAGTTTGAAGGGTTCTTGGAGATCTTCTAGTCCAGCCTCCTATAACATTCCAGACAAATGGTTATTTGATTGTCCAATTGCTTCTCTTTCACTTCTCTTTATACCTCTGCATTTTATATTTTTGATGAACTAGGAAAAATCTAAGAAAAAATTAATTACGAGAAGAAAATTGTCTCTGTGGGACAATAATTTTAATCTGTCATGCATTCTGAGTTAATTTCTGCCCAAGGAGTGAAAGTCAAAAGAGAATGTTTAAAGTCCATATCAACTCTTCCTCCCCCCCCCCCATGTCCCAGTGGGCAAAGGGTAATCATAAAAGTCAACATGATCATAATAGTCTGGAGTCTGGACCCTTACTAAAGATAACTTCTGGGTGTGATGTAGCTTCCAGAGGCAGGAAGTCTCCATACTCTGGTGAAACTCCAAACAGCTCCTGTCCTTCAGGCAATGGGCATGTAGAATCCAATGGGGTCAGGCCCAGAAGCACCTGTGTGAGCCCAGAGGGTCCCCTCACCTGATGTGGCCATGTCCAAAGTCAACCAAAAGTTGCTAGGGTCTCCTTTAGCTCCTTTCATGCCTGGAATCCTTCCAAGTAAAACATAAAGTTAGTCTTATTCTTGGAGAGTGGCTTTTCACCATAACATTGAAGGAAGAGCTGGAGCTGCAGACTCCCCTCAATTCTCTCCTCCACCTTCTTCCTCTCCCAGGCTCCTCCAGGCACTCCCTGTGCTATTCCTACCTGAAGGTGTCAGAGTCCAGCCAGGGGCTGCCCCGGTTCCTCTCTGTGGTCCACCTGGATAACCAACCCATTGCTCGATATGACATTCTCAATGGGAAGACAGTTCCTCTGGTGCCCTGGATGGAGGCGGAGGAGATGAAGGCACCTGAGAGGATGTTCAGAGCTGACCTGGAGCAGTTATCAGAACTCAACCACCAGACTGGAGGTGAGCAGAGGCAGAAATGCCTTCAAGCCCTGAATTCTCCTTCAAAACTCACCTTCCCACATCTTAACACTTTGGTTATTGGGAAATGAGGCAAGCAGGCAAAGGATAGAAAACGGGAGGCTGGGAGGTTGGAGGATTGAGATGAGCCCCATCTCAGGAAAGGACAACATTGTTTCTGCTTTTGACCCTCAATACCTGTAAGGAGCATGAGGATGAGAGAGCTTTTCCTGCAAAGGAAGGAAAATCCTCCCCCCCAAAATCTTCTCTCTCATGATCTTCTAACACAGAAGTCAGCAACCTTAAACAATCAAAGAACCACAAAGGTTCTAACTGGAGCTGCCCCTCCCCCCCCGTTCAATTCTGGAGCCAATCAGAAGTCTGGTTCCCCCACCAAAGAGTATCCTCCTAGAATAGCATCCTTTTTCCTCTACCAGTCCTAATGAAAAGCCCTATCAATTGTGGAGCTGACTGGAAAACCTGCCCATTTCAATAGTGTCTCCTCCTGGCATGCCCTTCTTCTCCCGTCCCCCAATCAACAGCTCCTCCAAAGTTGTGATACCGACCTGTGACAGGGAGCGGCAACAAAGGGGTGAAAGAGCCACATGCAGCTCCAGAGCCATAGGTTGCTGACCCCTGTTCTAGCCTCACATTAAAAAGACTAAGTGCAGCCTCAGATCACAGAAAACAGCTCCCACCATTCAAAGAAAGAGACAAGGAAAGATCTGTTTTCCGTCCCCTGGTGGGATGAGGGGGAAGTAAATATTTGAGTCATTTGGGGAGGGTGCTCTATGGAGAGGAACTCTGGACAATTCCACCCCTTCTTTCTGTATTTCAGGGCTTCACACCTGGCAGGTAGATTTGGGCTGTGAGCTCAGGGAAGATGGGAGCAAAAGAGGGTTTTTGCACTATGGCTATGATGGGATGGATTTCATCAGCTTTGAGAAGGAGACCCTCAGATGGGTGCCTGCTCAGCCACAGGCAAGGATGGTCAAGGAGAAAAGGGAGGATGATCCAAGTCAATCTCAAAGAAATAAATTCTTCCTGGAGGAGACCTGCATTGAGTGGCTGCAGAGATACCTGTCCTACCAGAAGGTGGCTCTGGAGAAGACAGGTGAGTGGCCGAATGGGCTTCGAATGTGAGGGTTTTTTTTCCTAGGCATCCTCATCTTCCCCTCCTCTAGTTTTCTGCTCTACAAGGCCCAGCTACCCTTCACCTCCATAGCAGATTGTGCTAGTGACCTTATGGTTAGGCAAGAAGCTGGTTCTGAAGGATATTTCATAGATTATGCTAAGTGGTTGTGCTATGGTGGTTGAGAGCTTTTTAAAGAAGTAGGCACATAAGCTATCAAGGCCAATTTTACCCCAAAGTTCTTTTAAAAATGATTCTAGAGAAGCACTTTTGCAGAAGAGCGGTACGGAGAAGAGTGAGAGGACGCCCCCAGAAGGTCTTCCCACTGATTAAATTGCCTTGAGAGAAATTCTAAAAATCCCAGGAACTCAGATGTTGCTTCTCCTGCAGAGCCTCCAGTGGGGAAGGTGACTGGCAAAGTGGTGAATGACAGGCTGGAGGTCCTTATCTGCCAGGCCTTTGGCTTCTATCCCAAGGAGATCCAGGCCACCTGGACGAGGGACGGAGAAGTCTGCAAATATGAGACCCTCCCAAGGAACGTGGCCCCCAACTCAGACGGGACCTATTATATCTGGCTCAGCATTGAGATCGACCCTAAGGAGCGGGACCATTTTCGGTGCCATATTGAGCATGAGGGCTTGCAGGAACCCCTGATATTGGCTTTCAAAGAGGATCCAGGTGAGAGACTGGGAGGATGTGACATTTAGAAGTAGATGTGGCACAAATGTTTCAAAGCATATGGTAGGGGGCAGTAAAGGGCAGCCCTACTAGAATGCTTGGGAGGGGGGCACGGGGGCAGGCAGGGGCGGGAGTGCTGGGTACGCGTAGCCACCCTTCAATTTCCTGTGCATGTGCAGAGTTGTGTCCGAAGCCATTCCACCCTGGCGGGACTAAACGGAGTGCATTTGCTGGCTGGCAGCCATGGGGCTGGGTCCTGCGTGGCAGCGGTCCATCCCGGCCGGGAGCTACCAGGAGGAAGAAATCCTGCAGAAAGGAAAGGATTTCTTCCTGCTGGCATCTCCTGGCTCTGGATGGACCACTGCTGCCACTGTTGCGCAGGAACCCAGTCCTGTGGCTGCCGGCAAAGGCAAAGGCGCTCCGTTTAGTCCCACCCAGGAGCTGCCAGAAGGAAGAAATCTGGGACTAACCAGGGCGCCTCTGCCGATGCAGCCAGCCAGCAGCCATGGGGCTGGGTCCTGTGTGGCGGCAGTCCATCCCGTCTGCGAGCAGCTTGTTGGGGAGACAACATGGCTACCGCTTCGCTCGCTTGCCAGGAAGAACAGCAGCTCATCAGGAAGACTCTGGCAAGCGGGCAAAACGGAAGCAATGTCATCTCCCCGATGAGATTCTCTCCTTCCTGGTTGGGGCGGGATGGAATGTGCAGGAACCGAATTTTGCGTGTACTACCAGTGGAGACGAAGCTGCACACACAGCTTCATTTCTTCCGGTGGAATGCATTCCACACCATCCCCCTTGCAGCCCACCCCTGGTAGGGGGCTTGTTTTTTTCTGCAGCTTCTCATGTTTTCAGAATATATAGTCCTGCATTTAGTAATGGGAGATAAGTGATTTCTGTCAGGGGAGTTTGAAACTTAGTAGCAAAGGTATGAAAATATATAAGATGATATATGAGATGATTGGTTATGGCTTTTCCTTCTGCCCTTCAAGGCCATTCAGTCCTCCCTCTGCAGCCTTGGTGGTAGGGGGCTTCCTTCAGGTGGGAGCACTTCCTGGAGGCCCTTGCAGTTAGGGAAATGCTTCCATTGCTTATTTCCTCCATTTCAGGGAACTCAACATCTTTCTAATCAGAACCATATTTCTCCTTCTCTAGCTAGAACATGGTGGATTCCTGTGGGAATTGTAGCTGCCATCATCTTGGGAGCTTTTTTCTTCAAGACCTGTAAGTGAAACAGACTCATCTACCCCCACCACCCACCTCTGTGTCTTTCTGTGTTGACTACACTAGTGTGGATGGGAAAGAGACTACATGAGTGTCGCAGCCAGGATCCCCATGCGACCCTTCCCCACAAACAGCATTTTAATGGGAATGGGAAAGGAAGAAGAAACTAGGCAGGCATTTTTTTTCAACCCTTGGAAATCTCAAAATGTTCCACATTCCTCTTGTCTGGGAAGCAGCCTCTTTGGCCTCAGTGGACAGAGGGGAAAATATCAGGAGACCCTGAAAGGAGCTGGATCCAGGAGACTGTTATTGCTTCTCTGAGGGACGGGTAAGTTTGTTGAGAAGATGGTGTCGCTCCAGCTCCAGCAGTGTATGGAGGAAGCCAATTATCTGGACCCTCAACAATCAGGATTCAGGCCCAGCTACAGTATGGAAACTGCTTTGGTTGCACTGATGGATGATCTTTGGCAGGCCTGGGGTAGGGGTTTATCATCTGTCCTGGTGCTTCTCGACCTCTCAGAAGCTTTAGATACCATCAACCATGGTAGCCTTCTGTGCTGGCTCAAGGGACTGGGAATGGGAGGCACCATTTTACAGTGGTTCTCTTCCTACTTCTCTCGCCGGTCACAGTCAGTGTTAGCTCAGGATCAGAGGTCGACCCCTAAGTCCTTCCCTTGTGGGGTCCCTCAGGGGCCCATCCCCTCTCCCCTGCTTTTTAATATCTACATGAAATTGCTGGGCGAGATCATCTGAGGGCACCGGTTGAGTTACCATCAATATGCTGATTATACTCAGCTATACATCTCCACCCTGTGTCCCCTCAGTGAAGCAGTGGAAGTAATGTGCCGGTGCCTGGAGGCTGTTGATGTCTGGATGAGAGTTAACAGGCTCAAGCTCAACCCCGGCAAGAAAGGTGTCCTCCTCGATCTACAGCTCACATTAGAGAAACATCTTTCAGCTATGGCGAGGGGGGTGTTTGCCCAGGTTCACCTGGTGCACCGGTTGCAGCCCTACCTGGACCGGGAGTTACTGCTCACAGTCACTCATGCCCTCATCACCTCAAGGCTCGAATACTGTAACGCTCTCTACATGGGGCTACCTTTGAAAAGTGTTCGGAAACTTCAGATTGTGCAGAATGCAGCTGCAAGAGCAATCATGGGCTTCCCTAAGTATGCCCATGTCACATCAACACTCCGCAGTCTGCATTGGTTGCCGATCAGTTTCCGGTCACAATTCAAAGTGTTGGTTATGACCTATAAAGCCCTACATGGCACTGGGCCAGATTATTTCCAGGACCGCCTTCTGCCACAAGAATCCCAGCGACCAGTTAGGTCCCACAGAGTGGGCCTTCTCCAGGTCCCGTCAACTAAACAATGTCGTTTGGCGGGACCCAGGGGAAGAGCCTTCCCTGGCCCTCTGGAACCAACTCCCCCCAGAGATTAGAATAGCCCCCACACTCCTTGCCTTTCATAAGCTCCTCAAAACCCACCTCTGCCGTCAGGCATGAGGGAACTAAGATAATCTTTCCCCCTAGGCTTCTACAATTTATGCATGGTATGTTTGTATGTATGATTGGTTTTACCACAAGGGTTTTTAGCTGTTTTAGTATTGGATTTCTACATGCTGTTTTTATCACTGTTGTTAGCCGCCCCGAGTCCACGGAGAGGGGCGGGATACAAATCCAATAAATAAATAAATACATAAAGGGTTGCTGTGGGTTCTGCCTCCCAAGGACATTTCCACCGGTCTGTCCATTACTCTGGGGGGGGACCTCTGACCCCCTCAGAGAGGTCTGCAATTTGGGTGCCCACTTCTATCCACAGCTGACTTTAGACCATCATCTTTTGGCTAGGGCGAGGGGGACGTTTGTCCAGGTCCTCCTGGCCCTATTTGGGCAGGGAGTCCCTACTCACAGTCACAGTCGCTTCGTGCCCTTACCACCTTGAGATTCTGTTAGATGTCTAGGTAATAAACCTTCAACAAACTTCAAGCAGAGTTAATGTAACAATGTGGGTTACTCAATCAATGAATCAGACAGTAGAAAATAGAACAATACTGTATTATTATTTACAGATAGGCAAAATAAGCAATAGTAGTTACACAGTCCAAATATCATACATATATAATCCTAATAATGGTTTACAAACCAGGTTAGCGCACACCGCAACAATATAGCATACAGCAAATACAAATATCTCTCCCCAAGAAAAATGATGTTGGCTTACTCTTATGGCCAACCAGCAAATGTTTCTTAAAAGTACAGTTGTAAACTGACATTTATTAGCTCCTGTATTGCAACACCCAACATAGTTACTGTTCTGCCGGTGTGTTTCAACCGCCCGTAATTACAGGGTAATTAGTCCAGGAAGACACACACCACACGATAAAAGGAAACCCCAAAGGTTTTTATAAACAGAAAAACAGAAACAGCTCCCTTTTTAAATGTCAACGGGATTTTCTGGTACACACAAGGCACAGGTGTAATGCAATCCAATTGCTCACCCAATAACTGGGAAATTGAGTCCAATTCTAAAGTCCAGAGAGTCCACACACAATCTTGAACAGCACAAAAACCACGATCTTGACGAAACAATGAATCAGATAAACTGCCATGAGGCTAAAACACCAGGTTGCACTTTTATCTGTAGCACTAATTACAGCAGCCCCACCCAACCACAGGTGGCCTCATTTTCTCTTGTAATAATCCTTCAGTTTTGTCTCCTATGCATCACTCTACACATGCGTGGATGTATCATTAATTCTTGTTCAGAATCCAAGGATGATACAGATGATTGATCTCCTCCTGGGCTGTCTGCCAAACTCCCCTCTTCCCTGTCACTCATGCTTCCTTGGTCAGAGGCTTTGTTGGCAGATTCCATTGGGAGCAAAACAGGCTTGCAGCATGTGGATGTTTCTCCCACATCCACCTGCACATTCCTTGGGGCAGGAGCTGGGCCAGAGCTAACCACAACAAGTTACATACAGCATACTAACAGATTCAACTGTTGCAATGTTCTCTACATGGGGCTACCTTTGAAGAGTGCTCAGAAACTACAAATTGTACAAAATTCAGCCGCGCGAGTAATCGTGAGCTTCCCTAGGCATGCCCATGTCTCTCCAAACACTCCATGGACTGCATTGGTTGCCATTTGGTTTCTGGACACCATTCAAAGTGTTGGTAATGACCTATATAGCCCTACATGGCATTGGGCCAGATTACTTGCGGTACCGCCCTCTGCCGTATGAGTCCCAGCGACTGGTTAGATCGCACAGAGTCGGCCTTCTCCGGGTCCCAACAACTAGACAATGTCGCTTGGCGGAGGCCTAGAGGAAGAGCATTCTCTGTGGGAGGCCCAGCCCTCTGGAACCAGCTCTCCCCAGAGATTTGCACTGCCCCACACTTCTTGCCTTCCAGAAGACTCATTTATGCCACCAGGCCAATTAGACCTCAGCCCCTGCCCAAGAAATGATTGTATGGTTGCTGTATGTGTGATTGATTTTAATATAATTAGGGATTTTAGATAATTATGTAATTTTAATTTAATTCGATTTAATTTATTGTAACCTACTGTTTTTATATGTTGTAAGCTGCCTCGAGTCCTCAGAGAGGGGCAGCATAGAAAGCCAATTAAAAACAAATGAATGAACAAACAAACAAACAAACAAATGAATGAATGAATGAATGAATGTATTGAACAAACAAAACCAGTGCTGGTTTTCCTATGGTGAAAAAGCAGGACTGTATATCTCTCTTTAGGAACTCATATAAGAGCAAGGAGAGTTTCAATTTGAATGACTCAATAATTTCTTCAACAACCCCCAGAAATGTTCCATTTTATTTTCATAAATGGATGGGAGGACTAGTGAATGCTTTTCAAAATGTGTGGTTATAATCCAGCCAGTTGGACCATCTGGGCCTTCTAGAGACCTTCAGTTTGAGTCCTTCTCTATCCCAGGCAGGAGCTGCTGCCCCAACATTAACTAGCTTCTTTTCTTGCAATCTCTCAGACCAGTGGAGGAGATCCAGGAAAAATCTCCATTGCAAAAATCCCCAATCTTGTGATCAATCCTCACATTTACGACTGTGGCAGCATCCTGCAGACATACGATCAACATTTAGACACCTGGCAACTGGCTTGCAACAAGCAGAGTTTGTGGAGAATGTGAAAGGACAATCATGTGAATCACTTAATGCCATAACAACTTGCCGTAATCAAATTTCTCGAGAAAAATCTCCTTCTTCCCCTATCGATGGCATAGAAGATGAGACTCAGTCATTGCTGATGCTTCAAACTAAAAGCAGCTCAAAGGTGAGTATGACACTTACTGAAGTAACTCCAAACCTGGAAAACATATGGAGGAAAAGACCATCAGGCTTGCATGATGGGGGAATCCATCCTCTAGTCCAAGTCTTTCCAAGGTAGCGATGGAGAGATCATGGGTTGCCTGGGGTTCCTTCAGGGCTCCGCCCATCCTGGATGGGATCTTCTGATTTGATGCTCTGCAGAGAGGATCCAGACCAGCTCAGTCTCTGCAGTTCACCAGCTCTGAGGGATGAATGTGGGACAGGGAAGGGTCCACTAGAAGGGGGACTAGAAAATATTAGAGGGAGCTCCTTCATGAGGATATGCTGGAGGGGTAAAAGGAAAGGAACACTAAGGGGGAGAAGTGAGGATCCCTCCCGGAGAATCCCTCTCTCCAGGGAGAAATTATCTCTCTGGGTGAGAATTGCAAGCTTTTCTCCAACTTGGCTGCTTCTCCCATGCCTGCTGTGGGGGGAAGAGGGAGCTAAAGGGAGGACAGACTGAGCCTCTCTGTCAAGCACTGGGGAAATCAGATCCAATTAATTCAAATGGGTATAAAGAAGGATTTGATTTGATTTGGTTTGGTTTGGTTTGGTTTGGTTTGGTTTGGTTTGGTTTGGTTTGGTTTGGTTTGATTTGATTTGATTTGATTTGATTTGATTTGATTATTTTATTTGATTATTTTATTTTTATTTTATTTTATTTTATTTTATTTTATTTTATTTTATTTTATTTTATTTTATTTTATTTTATTTTATTTTATTTTATTTTATTTTATTTTATTTTATTTTATTTTATTTTATTTTATTTTATTTTATTTTATTTTATTTTATTTTATTTTATTTTATTTTATTTTATTTTATTTTATTTTATTTTATTTATTTTATTTTATTTTATTTATTTTATTTTATTTTATTTTATTTTATTTATTTATTTATTTTATTTTATTTTATTTTATTTTATTTTATTATTTTATTTTTATTATTTTATTTTATTTTATTTTATTTTATTTTATTTTATTTTATTTTATTTTATTTTATTTTATTTTTTATTTTTTATTTTTTATTTTATTATTTTATTTTATTTATTTTATTATTTTGCCAAAACGTACAAGGAATGTAAATCCAATAAATAAATAAACAAACAAATGAACAAGATGGCAGGAATTGGTATAAACATATACAAAAGTGAAGAAAGTGCAGGTAAATTTGGACAGTGGGACAGTAGGAGAAGGATGGTAGGCACAATGGTAAGCTTATGCATGCCCCTTACAGACGTGAGATCGACTGTAGACAGTCTAAGGTTAAAGTTTTGGGAGTTTGGGAAGAAAACACAGAGTCAGGTAGTGCATTCCACGCATTGATCACTCTGTTGCTGAAGTCGTATTTTCTGCAGTGGAGTTTCGAGGGGCTTACATTGAGTTTGAATCTATTGTGTGCTTGTGTACTGCTGCTGTTTAAGCTGAAGTATTGTTTGAGAGGGAGGGCATTGTGGCAGATGATTTTATGAACTACATTTAGATTGGATCGAAGTCGATGTTGCTCTAAGCTATCTAAGACTAAAATTTCAAGTCTGATAGAATAAGGTATTCTGTTGCAAACAGAGGATGGAGCACTCTTCTTGCGAAATATTTCTGGACATTTTCAATGGTATTGATGTCCAATATACAGTACAATTTCCAGACGTATTCAAGAATTGGTCTAGCAAATGTATTGTTTTTTATTTGTAGTCCATAAATTGAGTGTAAACTGTTGCAGATGATGAGAGCAAGACAATTGTTGAGTCTAGTATTGTTTGTTACTAGCTGTTCAAGCCCTAGATTAGTAATAGCATTGTAAGGGGTTGAGTGCATGGGTTCAATTGAATATTCTTTTAGGGTCCAGTTAATATGAGGTAGGTTGAGGTTGCCAAGAAAAATGAGAGGGTGTGGGTAGGAGGCTGCCCACTATAGTACTGAGGTTAAATTGTTTACATTTAAGTCTGGTATTTTAAGTTCACCGATGATGGTTTCTGGAAGATCTACTTCATGTCTAACTTGGATATTTTTAAGGTTGATTGATTGATTGATTGATTCATTCATTCATTCATTCATTGATTCATTCATTCATTCATTTATTGCCCTCTGCAAGAATCTGAAAGACTAAGGTCAAAGCAAATTGGACATAGATAAGAGTCAAAGGAATTCAAGGAGGGCTGAACATAAGTCTCTTGTGGGCATGGAGTGACACGTGATTGTTTGTGCATTTGACCCCCCCCCCCCTTGTGCACAGCCTCTTCTACACCCCTCATACAAACCAGGGCTTTGACTTCCTCCATTTTCTCCCTCTGCAGCACAACACAACCTTTGGAAGGCAGAGCCCCAAAGACACCGTTTTAACGTTGGTCAATGGAGAACAGAAGCGGTTTATTCTTGCTGCAGCTGCAGCTGCCGCTGCCGATGCTACTGCGGCCATCGCCATTAATTATGATGATAGTGGTTATTATGACTATGATTGCTATTATGATGATTATTATCATGATTATTATGATTATTTCACTAATTGTTCAGATGATACAGAATTTAAATCAAAAACAGAATAACAGAGTTGGACAGTGCGTAGGCTCAAGCAGGAGACCTTATACCAGTGATGGCGAACCTATGGCACAGGTGCCACAGGTGGTACGCGGAGCCATATCTTCTGGATACCATGCATGCGCAGAAGCAAAAACAACAACAACTAAAAATTGGTGAAATCTCTCTCGCACAAGCATCCCCGGGTGAGATTTCGCTTCATGCACAGAAGCCAAATATCGTGCGGGCACGCACCTGCATGCATCAGGGACCTGGAGATAGAAACATAGAAACATAGAAGACTGACGGCAGAAAAAGACCTCATGGTCCATCTAGTCTGCCCTTATACTATTTCCTATATTTTATCTTAGGATGGATATATGTTTCTGCAACACTCTGCGGCCTGCACTGGCTGCCGATCGGTTTCCGGTCACAATTCAAAGTGTTGGTAATGACCTTTAAAGCCCTACATGGCATTGGACCAGAATACATCGGGAACAGCCTTCTACCACACGAATCCCAGCGGCCGATAAGGTCCCACAGAGTTGGCCTTCTCCGGGTCCCGTCGACCAAACAATGTCGTTTGGCGGGCCCCAGGGTAAGAGCCTTTTCTGTGGTGGCCCCAGCCCTCTGGAATCAACTCCCCCCAGAGATTAGAACAGCCCCCACCCTCCTTGTCTTTCGCAAATTACTCAAGACCCACCTTTGTCGCCAGGCATGGGGGAGTTAGGATATTCCTTTCCCTAGGCCATTACAAGTTATGTATGGTATATTTGTGTGTATGTTTGGTTTTTATAGTAAAGGTTTTTAGTTGTTTTATTAAATTGGATTGTTACATATTGTTTTTTATCATTGTTGTTAGCCGCCCCGAGTCTGTGGAGAGGGGCAGTATACAAATCCAATAAATAAAAAATAAATAAATAAAATGTTTATCCCAGGCATGTTTAAATTCAGTTACAGTGGATTTACCAACCACGTCTGCTGGATGTTTGTTCCAAGCATCTACTACTACTACTCTAATATTTTCTCATGTTGCTTTTGATCCTTCCCCCAACTAACTTCAGATTGTGTCCCCTTGTTCTTGTGTTCACTTTCCTATTAAAAACACTTCCCTCCTGGACTTTATTTAACCCTTTAACATATTTAAATGTTTCGATCATGTTCCCCCTTTTCCTTCTGTCCTCCAGACTATACAGATTGAGTTCATTCAGTCTTTCCTGATACGTTTTACGCTTAAGACCTTCCACCATTCTTGTAGCCCGTCTTTGGACCCGTTCAATTTTGTCAATATCTTTTGGTAGGTGAGGTCTCCAGAACTGAACACAGTATTCCAAATGTGGTCTCATCAGCGGGATATAGTGGGATCACAATCTCCCTCTTCCTGCTTGTTATACCTCTAGCTATGCAGCCAAGCATCCTACTTGCTTTTCCTACCGCCCGACCACACTGCTCACCCATTTTGAGACTGTCAGAAATCACTACCCCTAAATCCTTCTCTTCTGAAGTTTTTGCTAACACAGAACTGCGCATTTCCATTTTTCCAACTGGGACTGCTTACCGTAGTGTCCATGCATCAGCCCATTACTACCATAGGTTTGCCAACATATGAGTAGGTGAAACACGGCTCAAAAATAGTAACTGCAAGAGGGCCCTTGGGTGATCAGTTAAATATGCTTTTGATCTTTCCCCCAACAAACTTCAGATTGTGTCCCCTTGTTCTTGTGTTCACTTTCCTATTAAAAACACTTCCCTCCTGAACCTTATTTAACCCTTTAACATATTTAAATGTTTCGATCATGCACCCCCTTTTCCTTCCGTCCTCCAGACTATACAGATTGAGTTCATTAAGTTTTTCCTGATATGTTTTATGCTTAAGACCTTCCACCATTCTTGTAGCCCGTCTTTGGACCCATTCAATTTTGTCATATGCTTTTGAAAACTGTATAAAAGGCATTCTACTATGGAGCAGTGGTGCCCCATTTTGGTAAATAAAACTCTTTCCACCTATACAAATCCTATGAATTTTGGCTTTGCAACATCTGTTGCTTATGCACCCTTTCTCGCTTTTCAAACTTCAAAGAGCAATCAATAGCAGTGCTTCCCTTTGTGGGGTGGGGGTCTCTGTCAACGTCCTACTGGTCAATGACTACTTCAGCTTCAACCGCAACAACACAAGAGCACGCAACAGATTCAAACTTAATACGAACCACTCCAAACTTGACTGTAAAAAATATGATTTCAACAATCGAGTTATCGAAGTGTGGAACTCATTACCTGACTCAATAGTGTCAACCCCTAACCCCCAACATTTCTCCCTTAGACTCTCCACGATTGACCTCTCCAAGTTCCTAAGAGGCCAGTAAGGGGCGTACATAAGTGCACTGGTGTGCCTTTCGTCCCCTGTCCAATTGTCTTTCCTTTCTCTCACTTATCATATATATTTTCTTTCTTTCATATATCCTCTCCTCTAAGTTCACTTTTACCCTTATATGTATTACTACATGTCTATTTTTCTTCCTATGTATTTGTGTATTGGACAAATGAATAAATAAAATAAATAAATAAAATATTCTCTGGAAAGAGTCCCACCATAATGTGTTGTCTAATGCTGCATTAAAGCTTGATTCTTTGATTGGGGCCTGGTTTGATTCCACAGAAGAACATCCCTAATTACAGCCTGGTGCCAGCAAATTTGCCAAGGAGTTCCTTCTTCACAGCTACAGAAGAAATGAGATTAGCAGCCACTGGGATTCATTCCCAAGACCTCAGTAATTTCCAAAGAGTCAAACTATGTCCCAATATCTCATAACAATTAATCAGTGGAACAGTTTGTGTCCAGAAGATGTGAATGCTCCAACAGTGGAAGTTTTTAAGAAGAGATTGGATAACCATTTATCTGAAGTGTAGGCTTTCCTGCCTAAGCAGGGGTTGGACTAGAAGACCTCCAAGGTACCTTCCAACTTTGTTATTCTGTTCTGTTCTGTTCTGTTCTGTTCCGTTCCGTTCCGTTCCGTTCCATTCCATTCCATTCCATTCCATTCCAATCCAATCCAATCCAATCCAATCCACTTTTTGATGAATTCTATGTTCCGTATATGCAAGTGCCACCTAGTAGATCTTTACTAGTCTCCATTTCATTATCAGCAAAAATGTTACATATACACTGCTCAGAAAAAATAAATAAAGGGAAAATTCAAATAACACATCTGAATGAATGAAATACGTACTCTCATTGAATACTTTGTTCTGTACGAAGTTGAATGTGCTGACAACACATGAAATTTATTGTCAATCAGTGTTGCTTCCTAAGTGGACAGTTTGATTTCACAGAAGTTTGATTTACATGGAGTTATATTGTGTTGTTTAAGTGCTCCCTTTATTTTTTTGAGCAGTATATATATTTACATCACTCTTGGGTTTCCTTAATTTACAGTCCTGGTGGTCCTTTTTCCCCACCAATAATATAATTATTTCCAGGTTTCGAATTTTTCAGTCTTTTTTTTCCTTTCAATTCCAATGTCAGCCTATCCATCTCCGTGCATGATAGTATTTTATATAGAAATTCCTCGGCTTTGGGTGCATTTTTGTTCTTCCACTTTTGAACAAAAGCTAGCATGTGGTCTTAAGATCACTTACCAAAGAGAGAGCTAACCTAGAACTAAGGAAAAATTTCCTGACAGTGAGAACAATTAGCTGGTGGAATTGTATTGGCAGTTCTGTGTTAGCAAAAACTTCAGAAGAGAAGAATTTAGGGGTAGTGATTTCTGACAGTCTCAAAAGCTTCGATCGCTGAGGTCCCAAGACCTTCCAATCCCGGAGCTCCCTCCGCCTTAACGTTCATTGTTGCGCGTGTAGAATCTTGGTTTCCATTTAGACTGTAACTTGTTGCTTGTATCCTTAAGATTTTTATTAACATTGATTGTTTCCTGATTATTTATTTAAGCTCATGACAATCATTAAGTGTTGTACGTCATCATTCTTGGCAAATGTATATTTTCTTTTATGTACATTGAGAGCATATGCACCAAAACAAATTCCTTGTGTGTCCAATCACAGTTGGCCAATAAAGAATATCTATCTATCTATCTATCTATCTATCTATCTATCTATCTATCTATCTATCTATCTATCTATCTATCTATCTATCTATCATCTATCTCTATTTATCTCTATCTCTATTTATCTCTCTATCTCTCTATCTCTCTATCTCTCTATCTATCTATCATCTATCTATCTATCTATCTATCTATCTATCTATATATCTATATCTATATCTATATCTATATCTATATCTATATATATATATATATATATATATATATATATATATATATATATTATCTCTCTATCTATCTCTATTTATCTCTCTATTTATCTCTCTCTATTTATCTCTCTCTCTCTCTATCTATCTCTTTATCTTTATCTATCTATCTATCTCTATCTATCTATCTATATTTATCTCTCTCTATTTATCTATCTATTTATCTATCTATCTATCTCTATTTATCTCTCTATCTATCTATCTATCTATCTCTATTTATCTCTCTCTATATATATATATATTCTCTCTCTCTATTTATCTCTCTCTATCTATCTATCTATCTATCTATCTCTATTTATCTCGATCTATCTATCTCTATTTATCTATCTATCTATCTATCTATCTCTATATCTCTATTTATCTCTCTCTCTATCTATCTCTCTATCTATCTCTATCTATCTATCTCTATTTATCTCTCTCTCTCTCTATCTATCTATCTATCTATCTATCTATCTATCTCTATTTATCTCTCTCTCTCTCTCTCTCTCTCTCTCTATATATATATATATATATATATATATATATATATATATATATATATTATCTCTCTATATCTATCTATCTATCTATCTATCTATCTATCTATTTATCTCTCTCTCTCTATCTATCTATCTTGGACAGGCATTTAAACTAGGTAAAGGGGACAGAGATGTAACTGATGTGGGTGATTTCTGTCCCCGACCAATGCGGATAAAGCAGTTTTTGGAAGCTTATGAAAAGGGAGCTGCAAATAATATAGATGTAGTTGTTGATGATAAGGGGCAAACTAATAACAAAAATAATGTGCTTCGGGTAATTTGCACAAATGCTCGAAGCTTGAGCAACAAGCTCTGTGAATTAATGGCCATAATATCTAGAGATAATTTGGACCTGGTTGCCATAACTGAGACATGATTTAAGGATTCTAATGAATGGGAAATATCCATACCAGGATATACACTGTATAGGAAGGATAGAATAGAGAGAAGGGGAGGTGGAGTAGCCATTTATATTAAAGAAAGTCTAAAAACAACACTAATTCAAAATACGTGTCAAGATCTAGAGACTCTCTGGATTTGCATGCAAAATAAAGAAGGTTCTGTCATTAGAATTGGGGTGATCTATAGGCCTCCAGGGCAATCCGAGGAATATGACAACAAGATGGTGGATGAAATTACCCAAATGGCAGTAAAGGGAGATATTGTGGTTATGGGTGATTTCAACATGCCTGATGTTGACTGGAATATCCCCAGTGCCCTTACATGCAAAAGTAAGAATATAGTAGAGGCCTTTACAGGAGCAGCTCTGGCACAGCTGGTTAAGACACCAGCTAGAGGGGAGAATATTCTAGATTTAGTTTTTACGAATGGGAATTGGGTTTCAGATGTCAAGGTGGGAGAAAATTTAGGTTGCAGTGACCATCTATGTTTGTGGTTTGATGTAAAAACTCATTGTGAGCAATCCTATAATGCAACCAAAGTATTGGATTTCAGAAAAACAAATTTTAATGCAATGGGAGAATATTTAGATAATGAATTAAAGGGGAGGGATAAAATGGCAGGAGCGAGCATCCAGTGGACTGTATTAAAAAAGGCCATCTCAAAAGCCACTGGACTGTATGTAAGACAAGAGGATAAATCAGCACCTAAAAAACAATAACTTATCGGACCCAAATCAGCATGGCTTTACTGAAGGCAAATCATGTCAGACTAATCTCATTGATTTCTTTGACTATGTCACAAAGGTGTTGGATGAAGGTGGTGCCGTGGATATTGCCTACCTGGACTTCAGCAAAGCCTTTGATACGTTTCCACATAAAGAGCTGATAGATAAATTAGTGAAGATTGGACTTAATCCCTGGATAGTTCAATGGATTTGCAGCTGGCTGAAGCGTAGACATCAGAGAGTTATTGTTAATGGCGAGTATTCTGAGCAGAGTCAGGTTACAAGTGGTGTGCCACAAGGGTCTGTTCTGGGTCCTATTCTTTTTAATATATTTGTGAGTGACATAGGGGAAGGTTTGGTAGGAAAGGTTTGCCTATTTGCCGATGACTCTAAAGTGTGCAATAGGGTTGATATTCCTGGAGGCGTCTGTAATATGGTAAATGATTTAGCTTTACTAGATAAATGGTCTAAGCAATGGAAACTGCAGTTTAATGTTTCCAAATGTAAAATAATGCACTTGGGGAAAAGGAATCCTCAATCTGAGTATTGTATTGGCAGTTCAGTGTTGGCAAATACTTCAAAAGAAAAGGATTTAGGGGTAGTGATTTCTGACAGTCTCAAAATGGGTGAACAGTGCAGTCAGGCGGTAGGGAAAGCAAGTAGGATGCTTGGCTGCATAGCTAGAGGTATAACAAGCAGGAAGAGGGAGATTATGATCCCACTATATAGAATGCTGGTGAGACCACATTTGGAATACTGTGTTCAGTTCTGGAGACCTCACCTACAAAAAGATATTGACAAAATTGAACGGGTCCAAAGACGGGCTACAAGAATGGTGGAAGGTCTTAAGAATAAAACGTATCAGGAAAGACTTAATGAACTCAATCTGTATAGTCTGGAGGACAGAAGGAAAAGGGGGGACATGATCGAAACATTTAAATATATTAAAGGGTTAAATAAGGTCCAGGAGGGAAGTGTTTTTAATAGGAAAGTGAACACAAGAACAAGGGGACACAATCTGAAGTTAGTTGGGGGAAAGATCAAAAGCAACATGAGAAAATATTATTTTACTGAAAGAGTAGTAGATCCTTGGAACAAACTTCCAGCAGACGTGGTAGATAAATCCACAGTAACTGAATTTAAACATGCCTGGGATAAACATATATCCATCCTAAGATAAAATACAGAAAATAGTATAAGGGCAGACTAGATGGACCATGAGGTCTTTTTCTGCCGTCAGACTTCTATGTTTCTATGTTCTATGTTTCTATCTCTATTTATCTCTATCTATCTATCTATCTATCTATCTATCTATCTATCTATCTATCTATCTATCTCTCTATCTATCTCTCTATCTATCTATTATATCTCTATTTATCTCTCTATCTCTCTATCTATCTATCTCTATTTATCTCTCTCTCTCTATTTATCTCTCTCTCTCTCTCTCTCTATCTCTATTTATCTATCTATCTATCTATCTCTATTTATCTCTATCTATCTATCTCTATATCTCTCTCTATTTACAGTATCTCTATTTCTCTCTCTCTCTCTCTCTATCTATCTATCTATCTCTATTTATCTCTATCTATCTATCTATCTATCTCTATATCTCTCTCTATTTATCTCTATCTATCTATCTATCTATCTATCTATCTATCTATCTATCTATCTATCTATCCATCCATCCATCCACCCACCCACCCACCTACCCACCTACCCATTTATCTCCAGATTAGACCAATAAGAACTTTACCGTAACAGAAAGAGTTCGGGAAGTCAATGCTTCTTCTCTCTCCCGCCCCAATGTTTCGTCACTTCTCTTTCCCCTCTCATTGCTTTTCGATTTACTTTTTTATTTTGTATTTTACAATAGTTCATACGTCAATCAAAATGTTAAACTCAGATATGTTAGCAGCCTTCAGTTATTTGACAATAAAAGTAGATACGAATTAATGTGCAATGGGACAGGCAGTGAGTGTGCTGCCTATTTAGAAAACGCGGATGCACGTTCTTTATATCTGTTATTTACAACCCTCTACCCCAACCCCTACTACGAAATAAAGGCGAGGGCAAAGCAAAAGGCGGGGAAACATGTTAGTTCGCAAATTGACTCCGGGCTGCGTGGATGCTGTTCCATTCTGCAACATTCTGGCTCCTGGGGGTGACTTTGGGGGTTATCGTGTTGCGGGGCTGCCGCGGTGAGTATCTCGGGGATCGGGGAGGGGACGAAACGCTGGCCGCATCTGGTTTGCCGCCCTTTCACGATTCTTTATCCGCCGGAGATCCGCTTCTGGCACTTCACCGATGCCCAAAAGGACTGCACGGACCTGTTGGGGGGGGGGGGCGCTTCTGTGTGGAAGAAAGGACCCCCTGGAGCACTGACATTTGTCCTCTTGCTCTGCCATTCCGTCTTCTCAGTTAAACGCCCCCTTTTTCAGCCTTTTCCTTCCCGGAGCTTCGATCGCTGAGGTCCCAAGACCTTCCAGTCCCGGAGCTCCCTCCGCCTTAACGTTCATTGTTGAGCGTGTAGAATCTTGGTTTCCATTGTAACTTGTTGCTTGTATCCTTAAGATTTTTATTAACATTGATTGTTTCCTGATTATTTATTTAAGCTCATGACAATCATTAAGTGTTGTACGTCATCATTCTTGGCAAATGTATATTTTCTTTTATGTACATTGAGAGCATATGCACCAAAACAAATTCCTTGTGTGTCCAATCACACTTGGCCAATCACATCTTGGTTTCCATTTAGATTAGATGTTTATTAGAGTTAGGAGGGACCTTGTGGGTCATCTACTCCACCCCCACCCCCACCCCACTCAAGCAGGGGTCCCTATACCATTTCGGACAAATGGCAGTCCAATCTCCTTTTGAAAGTCTCAAGTTTTGGTATTAGTACGTCCCTAGTCCTAGATTGTATTCCTATTTAGGATTGCTTTGGATTCGTTGTACGTGTAGAATCTTAGCTTTCCTGCCCTTGTGGAATGAATTAGTTCTCTGGGGGTTTCCCCACTGGGTTTTCACTTTTTATCTTACTTCCCTTCTTTGCCTTCTCTTTGCCTTCTCTTTGCCTTTTCCTTGCCTTTTCCTTGCCTTCCGAAAGAGTTTAAAAACTCATCTTTGCCTGGGGTTTTTAGATCTTCCCCTATGACCAATGAATGTTTTTAGTATGATTGTCGAATGAATGGTTATGATAGCTTTTTAAATTAGAATTTTTTAAAGAATTGTTTTAAATGTATTATTAATTGGATTGCTTATTATTGTTTTTCTGTTTTTTTGTATATGCTGTGAGCTGCCCCAAGTCCCCGGAGAGGGGCGCCATACAAATCCAATTAAATCTTAAATCTTTGATCTTTCTGGAGTCATTCATCTCTAGCAAAACTTGGATTTCTCAGAAGTGGGGCGCCCTTGAAAACACAAGGAGATGACTGAGTTGATAGAACAATTAATTAATAGAAGGCTTGGCTCTGGAAGTTGCGAATGCTCCAACAGTTTTTAAGAAGAGATTGGACAACCATATCCTAAATGATATAGGGTTTCCTGCCTTAGCAGGAGGTTGGACTAGAAAACCTCCAAGGTACTATCCAGTGCTGTTATTCTGTTCTATTAAAAGCAGCTCATGAGGTCTAGTCTAGCAAAGAGAAGGACCAGGGAAGACATGATAGCAGTGTTCCTATACCTGAGGGGCTGCCACAGAGAGGAGGGGGTCAGGCTGTTTTCCAAAGCAACCGAAGGCGAGACGCTGAATAATGGATGGAAGCTGACCAAGGAGAGATTCAACCTGGAAATAAGAAGGAACTTTCTGACAGTGAGAGCAAATCAACCAACGGAACAGCTTGCCTCTGGAGGTTGTGAGCACTCCAATATTTGGGACTTTCAAGGGGCGATTGGAGTGCCATTTGTCCAAAGTGGTGTAGGGTCTCCTGCTTGGGCAGGGGCGTTGGGATACATGACCTACAAGGTCCCTTCCAACTTAAATAAATAAATAAATCAGTCAGTCAGTCAGTCAGAACTGTTTCTAGTGCTCCAGATGGCAATCCAGAAAGTCCGCTTCCCAGTGATCCCTTTAGCTTTTTTAGGGTCAGTCACCTTGGGGAATTGCCCCCTTCCAGGTTTACAAGTAGGACACTTAAAATGCCACCATAAATTTGTTTTCTTGCATATGTTTCATTATCCAAAAATATTACCTAATTTGGGTAGTGAAACTGAGTAATGAAATACTACCAGAGAACAAGCAAGTTCAGATATCAGCAAGGACTTCTCATTTCAACCCTCAACTACAAATATTCTCTCTCAACCTGCTAAATGACTTCAACTAAAACCATGCTTACTTCTGCTTTGTTTTTGGTTGCTATTGAAGAGTGGTAGTGGTGGGACTTAGGAATGTGGTGGGATTCAACCTGTGTAACAATCACCTCGCTGAGCACACAAACAATTTCCATTTGAAAACACCATTAAAAGGTACCTTCTATTTGCCCAGTGAGTGAAACAGCTAAGACATAGCAATCCGCTCTGCTGTGCCTATCAGTTGGGCTTCAATTGAAAGAAATGTAGCTAGATATAGCACAGGGGCAGGTGGGAGGCCCAGCTGATGGTCAGAGCAAACCAGTTCACTCTCAGATGATCATTGGAGTAAACAGCTTGCCCAATCTGGACCGAATATGCTGAATCCCACCCCTGCATCAGCAGGATAGCTATAACCTGACATGTGAACCAAAGAAATGTCATTGGACACCTGTTGGAGCTGGATAGAAACCTGTGACTGGACTGATTGGCCCATGTAACCTGAAAGACCTGGGGGGGAATCCTATTCTTTTAACTGTCCCTATGTGCAGAAATAATTTAGAGCAGTGATGATCAACCTATGGTACCAGTGCCACGGGCGGCACGCAGAGCCATATCTGCAGGCACAAGAGCCGTTGCCCTAGCTCAGCTCCAACATGCATGAGTGTGCTGATTTTTGGCTCTCACAGAAGCTCTGGGAGGGCATTTTTGGCTTCCAGAGAGCCTCCGAAGGGGTGGGGAAAGGGCATTTTACCAGCTGCGAGAGCAATCATGGGCTTCCCTAAATATGCCCATGTCACACCAGCACTCCGCAGTCTGCATTGGTTGCCGATCAGTTTCCGGTCACAATTCAAAGTGATGGTTATGACCTATAAAGCCCTTCATGGCACCAGGCCAGGTTATCTCTGCCGCACAAATTCCAGCGACCAATTAGGTCCCACAGAGTGGGCCTTCTCCGGGTCCCGTCAACTAAACAATGTCATTTGGCGGGACCCAGGGGAAGAGCCTTTTCTGTGGCGGCCCCGGCCCTCTGGAACCAACTCCCCCCAGAGATTAGAATAGCCCCCACCCTTCTTGCCTTTCATAAGCTTCTTAAAACCCACCTCTGTCGTCAGGCATGGGGGAACTGAGATATTCTTTCCCCCTAGGCTTCTACAATTTATGTATGGTATGTTTGTATGCATGTATGATTGGTTTTAAAATAAGGGTTTTTAGCTGCTTTACTATTGGATTGTCGCATGTTGTTTTTACCACTGTTGTTAGCCGCCCCGAGTCTACGGAGAGGGGCGGCATACAAATCCAATAAAACTAAACTAAACTAAACTTTGGAGCCTGGGAAGGGTGAAACACGAGCCTACTGGGCCTACCTGAAATTGGGAAACAGGCCATTTTCTGGCCTACAGAGGGCTTCCAGGGGGGTGGGGGGAGTTATTTTTTGCACTTCCCAGGCATTGAATTATGGGTGTGGACACTGGCATATGCACGATAGCATGCACACACACTTTTTTTGCACCCAAGGAAAAAAAGGTTCACCATCACTGATTTAGAGCTTGTCTCATCTTTCTAAGTGCCAATATGATGTATCACATATTTTGGACTATAAGACACCCCTTAGTTTTTGGGGAGGAAAATAAAAAAATCTCCCTATCAGCATCCATTTGGCTAGTGTGCTTAGCAAACAGCTCCATTTGAAATTCTGTTTTTTCAGCCTTGCAAAGCTCCATTTCAGAGGCTGCTTTTTCAGTTTTGCAAAATTCCATTTGAGAGGTTTTTTTCAGCCTCCTAAAGCTCTGTTTGAAATGCTGGGTGGGACTACATTCGGTATATAAGATGCACCAGATTTTTACCCTCTTTTAGGAGGCAAAAGACTTAATGAACTCAATCTGTATAGTCTGGAGGACAGAAGGAAAAGGGGGGACATGATCGAAACATTTAAATATATTAAAGGGTTAAATAAGGTCCAGGAGGGAAGTGTTTTTAATAAGAAAGTGAACACAAGAACAAGGGGACACAATCTGAAGTTAGTTGGGGGAAAGATCAAAAGCAACATGAGAAAATATTATTTTACTGAAAGAGTAGTAGATCCTTGGAACAAACTTCCAGCAGACGTGGTAGATAAATCCACAGTAACTGAATTTAAACATGCCTGGGATAAACATATATCCATCCTAAGATAAAATACAGAAAATAGTATAAGGACAGACTAGATGGACCATGAGGTCTTTTTCTGCCGTCAGACTTCTATGTTTCTATGTTTCTAAAAAGGTTTGTCTTATGGTACTCAATATGGGTTCTTGAACCAGAGCCAAGTCCTGATTTCTCAGAGTTCAATACTGGGAACCAGGACATTCTCCTTTATTGGTACCATAAATCAAAAAGAGGGTTATTCAGAGATGGCCCTGAGTTGTAGACCTCCTAATTCTGACCCTTTATCGCTTCTCTTTCCAGGCTCTTCCAAACACGCACTCTCTTATTCCTACCTACAAATGTCAGAAACTACTCCGGGGCTGCTCCAGTTCCTCATCATGGTCCACTTGGATGACCAGCCCATAGCTCGCTATGGCAACATCACCAGGAAGATGGAGCCTCAGGTGCCCTGGATGGAGAAGGTGGAGCTCAAAAGCTACCTGGACCCTGACTGGGTGTTTAGGCTTGACCTGCCAAGTGTGCAAAACCTCTACTCTCAGAATGAAGGTGAGCAGGTAGATTCTTCCCTTCCGCTGTGAATTCACTCTCAGTTCTTGACTTCCACTTCCTGTCATTTTAACTATCAAGCAAAGAAACAAGTTCCCAGAATGAAGCAGTATGACACCCACAACCACCACCATCCCCCAGACCCACACAGACTTCAAAAAGACTGTGTTCTGCCCCCAGTTACAAACATAACACACATACCATTTGAACGAATTTAATTTAATCAATGAACCACTGCTAATAACTGGATTAACAGTGGAGACACACACACACAAATTGAAAAGCAATCCTTTTTTAAAAAAATAACTTTTATTAAGTTATTTACATTAAAAACAAAACATAAAAGCTACAATGAAAATATAACATACATAATGAAGAAAAACAGACATACAAAACAAAATGAAACTAACAAAACAAAACAAAAAAAAGTATCAATTAATTGATCATTTGGTACATATCCATCAAACACATCTTATAATGAGTATATTCCACAGCTAATCAGACGGTAATATGAAAAAAATTGGTTTCGGTTATTCCCTTAAATTGCTTTTTTCCAAAATCCTTGTTTGCAAAAAGTCAGCTGCTAATTAATCTTCATGAGCAGCTAGAGTAAGTTCAAAGAGTCTTAACTCAAACCAATGCAATTAGTTCTTGCTATCTCACAAATGCCCAGGAATTCTTCCACAATAAGAAATCCAAAGCAGAGAAACAGGGATTCCCAAGACACTCAAAACAGATACACCAGCCAAAAGTATTGTTTTCTGCAGCTTTTCAGCTGCCTCTGCTGTTCTTAAGTAGACTAGGGGAGTGGCCAGTTAGCCTCCAGTGTTACTCCTGAAGAGACCTCCTCTGGAGTAACCACTCCTGTCTCTTGGAAGCTCTGCGGGCTCTTGCATCAAGAAGAGGAGAAGCCTCTTTTTCCTCATCTCTGCTATGAGGTGCTGGAGGTTTGGAAGGCCCTGGCTGAACCTCTGCTGCCACTGGCCACTGGCACATCACCAAGTCAGTTTCCTCTCAAAGGGGATCCGCTGTCAGCTACATGGGCCATTGGCAGGCAACAACAGACTGGATGAAGCAACTATGAAACCGCCCACACATGCATTTCAGGAACCATATTCAAATGTCAGGAATTCTTTGTCTCTTGGTCTCCAGGATGCAGAGATAGTGATGTAATTTTTTTTACTTTAGAGATGGGAGGAATAGCGAAAGAAAAAAAATATCTCCCCCTCCCCTTTTGTTGTGGTTAGCTCTGGCCCAGCTCCTGCCCCAAGGACTGTGGATGTGGGGGAGACATCCACATGCTGCAGGCCTGTTTTGCCCCTGGTGGAATCTGATGGTGAAGGCTCCTCTGACCAAGAAGACAGGAGTGACAGGGAGGAGGAGAGTGTGGCAGACAGCTCAGAAGGAGATCAATTATCTAGCTCCTCCTTGGATTCAGAACAAGAGTTAATGATACAACTACGCATGCAGAGAGCGATGCATAGGCAGCAACAACTGAGAGATTATAATCAAAGAAAATGAGGCCACCTGTGGTTGGGTGGGGCTGTGGTAATTAGTGAGGCTGCTATAAATAGCAGCCTGTGGGTTTGGCCATTGTGGAGGATTACAACACTCCGTGGCCTGCATTGGCTGCCGATCAGTTTCCGGTCACAATTCAAAGTGTTGGTCATGACCTTTAAAGCCCTACATGGCATTGGACCAGAGATAGTGGTGTAATATTTTTTCTTTGGAGATGGGAGGAATAGCGAAAGAAAAAAAATCTCTCCCCCTCCCCTTTAAAGGGTATTTCTGTCTCTATTCATTTGTGAACCAGTGTTGCAGCTCCTAAAAGTAACATTCATGTCTTCTTCCTCTAGAAAGATTTTGAAACTCCTGGTGAGGAGTGAGAGAGAAGGAAATGCAAGGGGGAATGGGGAGGAATCCCCACCATTTCCAATCTCATTGAGTTTCTACTTCAGGGCTTCACACCTGGCAGGTGATTTTGGGCTGTGAGCTCAAGGAAGACGGGAGCCAAGAAGGCTATTTCCACTATGGCTACGACGGGATGGATTTTATCAGCTTTGACAAGGAGGCCCTCACCTGGGTGGCAGCTCAGTCCCAGGCCTACAAGGTCAAGGAGAAGTGGGAGGATGATCCAAGCTGGTCTCAGGAAAATAAACACTTCTTGGAGGAGACCTGCATTGTGTTGCTGAAGAGATACCTGTCCTCTGGGAAGGAAGCTCTACAGAGGAGAGGTGAGTCCATTGGAGAAGAAAATCTGGGGATTTTTCCAGATTGGACATTAGAGGACGCAGGTGGGGAGGGAGGTCCTGTTTTGGGAAAAAGCCAATGTGTTGCTCCTTGATTCCAAGGGGGTTCTAACATGTCTAAACTTTGAAGCAGGGGTGGGATACTAGGTGGAACGGGGGGTGAACGCTGTTCCATTGATGGAAATGGAGCACATAGGTACAAAGGAGAGATGCCTGCAGCGTGGGAGACCACAGAACAGGTCGCGCGGCCAGAATTGGGGCCACCCAGCCTGCTCCCTGTGTCATGGCCCCTGCAGGAGGTGATCCAGGTAAGCAGGGATGAGGGGCGGGGGGACCGAGGGCGAGCTGTGCGGTGGGGGAGCGAGGACAAGTGGCGCAGAAGGGCTGGCAGCTCTTACTTTGTTTTGCTGGTCGCAAGCGACCAGCAACTCTTGTTTCCAATTTCCGGTTTTTTTCCCATAAGCGCAAAGCAAAAAAACCCGGAAATTGTGCGCCAGGCAGGGGTGTGCTCCCAGCACATTTGTTTGTTTGTCTGTCTGTCTGTCTGTCTGTCTGTCTGTCTGTCTGTCTGTCTGTCTGTCTGTCTGTCTATCTATCTATCTATCTATCTATCTATCTATCTATCTATCTATCTATCTATCTATCTATCTATCTATTTATTAGATTTGTATGCCGCCCCTCTCCGCAGACTCGGGGTGGCTAACAGCAGTAAAAAAGACAAATATAACAAATCTAATATAAAAAGTAATTTAAAAAACCCCAATTTAAGAGACTAATCATACAAACAGACATACCATGCATAAATTTTATAAGCCTAGGGGGAAGGGAATATCTCAATTCCCCCATGCCTGATGACAGAGGTGGGTTTTAAGGAGCTTATGAAAGGCAAGAACGGTGGGGGAAACCCTGATATCCAGGGGGAGTTGGTTCCAGAGGGTCGGGGCCGCCACAGAGAAGGCTCTTCCCCTGGGTCCCGCCAAACGACATTGTTTAGTCGATGGGACCCGGAGAAGGCCAACTCTGTGGGACCTAACCGGTCGCTGGGATTTCGATAGGGCTGCGATTGGTAGCCCACCCTTGCGTTGAAGCCTACTAGACATTCAAGAGAGAAGCAGAGACAGTCATACGAGGACATTCCTACTCTGAAACATTTCATATGAGGTGTTAATACCACTTTATAATACCTTAGTGAGAACACACACTTGGAATACAACATTCGGTTTTGGTCGCCACGATGCAAAAAGAATGTTGAGACTCTAGACTTTTAATGAAAAGAAGGAGACATGATAGCAGTGTTCCAGTATCTCAGGGGTTGCCACAAGGAAGAGGGGGTCAGGCTATACTAAGTGAAGGGCTACCAAAATTTTTACTACCACACTGTGGGTGTGGCTTATGCAGGATGCCCTGCATTTTCTTTCATCTTTCAGTGCAAATTGGGTACTCTGGAGTGAAGCTCCATTTTCGCTACTCCGCTGTGTCCCCCCACCCCGTCTGGGCAGAAGCCCACCCTTAGCTATACTCCAAAAAACCTGAGAGCAGAACAAGAAGCAATAGGTGGAAACTAAACAAGGAGAGAAGCAACTTTGAACTAAGGAGAAATTTCCCAACAGTTAAAAGGATTAATCCCTGGAACAACTTGCTTCCAGAGGTTGTGCATGCTCCAACACTGGAAGTTTTTAAGAAGATGTTGGATAATTATTTGTCTGAAGTAGTCCCTCCATGGTCCCTTCCAACTCTGTTATTCTATTCTATTCTTTTTTATATATAATACTTTTATTGTTTTTCTTTAAACAGACAAGATGGACAACATTTAACATTTAAAGGAGCTACCATTGCTCTGCTTGTCATAGAAGTCTAACTAATACAAAAAGAAAAATCTAACTATACAGAAATACAGTTTATAATATTCTACATTCTTATTAAATTTACCTCTATATTTCCATTTTATGTTATAATTCATATAACTCAAATGAGTTCTCATGTCTATTGATTTTTTTTCAATTTATTTCTAAAATATCATTTTGATAATATAATTAAACTAGTTAGAGTCAATTAATTAAACAGATAAAAAATGCATTTAAAATTACTAAAATTTCAAAAATACTCTGTGATTATACTATTTTTAATCTACTACTTTATATCTATTACAACAATATTATAAAATAATTAAAATCACTTATTCAATCTAAAAACCTTATTCTTTTAATTTCTTAATTTTCTACTATATATATATTCAATTTAATAAATTCAAATGGTTTTAAATTTATTCATATATAATTTTAAAATTATTTTTTAAGATTTCAGCATTTATACACTTTGTCCCATATTTTGTAAAATTCTGTTTCCCCTTGATTGTTCAAACATCTTGTCATCATATCGAATTCTGCACATTCCATGATTTTTTAAAAATACTTCTTCATCTTTTGGTATTTCCTTTTCTTTCCATTTCTGCGCAAATGTAATCCTTGCTGCAACTAAAATGTGAATTATTAAATAATATATTTCTTTTTTATATTCCATTCCATTCCATTACATTCTAAATCATTTTGTTTCTTGGTTTTTGCAGAGCCTCCAGTAGGGAAGGTGATGCACAAGACTGCCAGGGACAATGTGGAGGTCCTCATCTGCCAGGCCTTTGGTTTCTACCCCAAGGAGATCCAGGCCACCTGGATGAGGGATGAAGAGGTTTGCAAGTATGAGACCCTCCCTAAGAATGTGGCACCCAACTCGGATGGGACCTATTATATCTGGCTCAGCATTGAGATTGACCCCAAGGAGAGGGGCCATTTTTGGTGTCGCCTGGAACATGAAGGCTTGCAGGAGCCCCTGGCCTTGGCTTGGAAGAAAGCGCCTGATGATTCACTGCAACAGACAGGTAAGTAGAAGGGAATTAAGCGTTCACATTGGGAAGAATGAGGGTGAACAGGTTATCTGTTAAACCATCTCAGATCTTGAGATGCAGAGTAAGAAGTTGTTTCTGATAGAGGCTTCTCCTTTTTTTTTCAAATGTTTTTATTATTTTTCAAAAGACACACATAACAAACACAACACAAAACATAAAAAGGAGCTACAATCGCTCTGCTCAAGATAGAAGTCATCATTGCACAGAAGAAAAAAGAACTTATTATTATAGAATAGAATAGAATAGAATAGAATAGAATAGAATAGAATAGAATAGAATAGAATAGAATTTTATTGGCCAGGTGTGATTGAACACACAAGGAATTTGTCTTGGTGCATATGCTCTCAGCGTACATAAAATAAAATATACATTTGTCAATCCATAGAATATATAAAAATATCTGTAACAATTCGCTATTTAAAAACAAATCTACTAATATATTAATCTATATATGTTTTCTAAAAGAGAAAAAAGAAAAAACAAAACCTGATTATATGTTAAATCAAATCACAAAAGAGAGTGGGGGGAGAAGAATACATTCTATTATAAAATATCACTAACTAGTTTACTTCTTCTATTAAATTTGACTTTTTTAAAAAAACTAATATTTCAACAGCTTTATGTATTTATTTATTTTTTCTCAGGCTTCTCCTGAGATGATGCTAATGACAGAGCATCTCTGAGAGATGTAGGGTGGATTCCCGACCCCCACAACTAAGCTTCCAGAAAAAGCCATAGGGCTCTTGGGATTCTATATGGCTAATGGCTTCCAGAAATAACTATTATGAATATGAGCTATAAGGGAAGGGAAAATGGTGCTGCAGCAGCCAAAAAAGCCAATAGTTTTTTTCCAATTGCATTAACAGAGGGATACAATCTAGATCATCTGTGGTACTAATAGCACTCTATAAAACCTTACTTAGACTGCACTATCCATTTTTGGTCACCCCACTATAAAAAAAAAAATATTGAGGCTCTAGAAAAAGTGCAAGGGAGAGTGATGGCATGCAGCCCTCCCCCGGTGGGTCGCCCTCGGGGAAGGCACAGCATGCCTTGATAGTCACATCAGAATGAAGCGACAGAGAGAAAGTTTTTGGGAGGACGACCAAGAATGGATCCAGGTGTCTCCTATTTATTGTGTATTGACAGTTCTGACATGTGGTACAGAATAACCAATTAGCGAGCGCCACATACATTTAAACCATCCTCCAGCAACTATTTGCTTTTATACCTTATAAGGCATGCTTCTAAACAAAGGCCTCATTCCTTGCTTTTTCCCATCATTATGTAATTGCAAAGGAATGTCAGTAATGCATCCTTATCTGGAAGTTCTATATGTTTTCTTTAAATGCTTTCCATACATGGTCATGATTCTGCAGAATGCTTTATCAGCCTAGACTTTATTGCCTTTCCATAGAGGAAGAATTAAGATTTTAATACAGCACATAATTAAGCTTAAATATCACTCTCCAGTAATATCTTTCCTTAATTTCAGTGCTTATAAATCTATGATTACAACAGGAGAGCAACATAGAAACATAGAAACATAGGCCAGAAGAGGGAGGGAAGCCAAGCAGCAGCTGCAGTTGCTATTACACTTGTCGAAGGTCTGAGTCAAGAACCAAGTTTTCAGTGTTCTTCAAAAGGATCAGCAGGTGATGGCTCTTCAAATCTTGATTTGATCCAGTAGTGGCCAGATCAAATCAAGGGAATACCTATAGAAACATAGAAGACTGACGGCAGAAAAAGACATCATGGTCCATCTAGTCTGCCCTTATACTATTTCCTGTATTTTATCTTACAATGGATCTATGTTTATCCCAGGCATGTTTAAATTCAGTTACTGTGGATTTACCAACCACGTCTGCTGGAAGTTTTTTCCAAGGATCTACTACTCTTTCAGTGAAATAATATTTTCTCATGTTTATTTTGATCTTTCCCCCAACTAACTTCAGATTGTGTCCCCTTGTTCTTGTGTTCACTTTCCTATTAAAAACACTTCCATCCTGAACCTTATTTAACCCTTTAACATATTTAAATGTTTTGATCATGTCCCCCCTTTTCCTTCTGTCCTCTAGACTATACAGATTGAGTTCATTAAGTCTTTTCTGATACGTTTTATGCTTAAGACCTTCCACCATTCTTGTAGCCCGTCTTTGGACCCGTTCAATTTTGTCAATATCTTTTTGTAGGTGGGGTCTCCAGAACTGAAAACAGTATTCCAAATGTGGTCTCACCAGCGGGATCACAATCTCCCTCTTCCTGCTTGTTATACCTCTAGCTATGCAGCCAAGCATCCTACTTGCTTTTCCTACCACCCAACCACACTGCTCACCCATTTTGAGACTGTCAGAAATCACTACCCCTAAATCCTTCTCTTCTGAAGTTTTTGCTAACACAGAACTGCCAATGCAATACTCAGATTGAGGATTCTTTTTCCTCAAATGCATTATTTTACATTTGGAAACATTAAACTGCAGTTTCCATTGCTTTGACCATTTATCTAGTAAAGCTAAATCATTTACCATATTACAAACCCCTCCAGGAATATCAACCCTATTGCACACTTTAGAGTCATCGGCAAATAGGCAAACCTTCCCTACCACTCACAAACATATTAAAAAGAATAGAACCCAGAACAAACCCTTGTGGCACACTGCTTGTAACCTGTCTCTGCTCAGAATACTCGCCATTAACAATAACTCTCTGATGTCTACGCTTCAGCCAGCTTGAAATCCACTGAACTATCCAGGAATTAAGTCCAATCTTCACTAATTTATCTATCAGCTCTTTATGTGGAACTGTATCAAAGGCTTTGCTGAAGTCCAGATAGGCAATATCCACGGCACCACCTTGATCCAACACCTTTGTGACATAGTCAAAGAAATCAATGAGATTAGTCTGACATGATTTGCCTTCAGTAAAGCCATGCTGATTTGGGTTCAATAAGTTATTGTTTTTTAGGTGCTGATTTATCCTCTTTTTGAGTAGAGTCTCCAACTAGGATGATCAGGCATTGGGGACTAAAACATATGAAGAGCAGTTGCAGGAACTGAGCATAGATAGTCTAGTGAAGAAAAGGACCGGGGGAGACATAATAGCTGTCTTCCAATATTTGAGGGGCTGCCACAGAGAGGAGGGAGTCAAGCTATTCTCCAATGCACCCAAAGGACAGATAAGGAATAATGGATGGAAAATGATCAAGGAGAGATTCAATCTAGAAATAAGGAGGAACTTTCTGACAGTAAGAAGAATCAACCAATGGAACCGCTTGCCCTCGGAAATTGTGAGAGCTTTATCAATGGAGACGTTCAAGAAGAGATTTGTCAGATATTGTGCAAGCCATAGGTTCCCTATCATGGTTTGGGGGGTTAGCTATTCCTACCAGTTTACTGTCATCTGCAAATTTGTTAAGTTCCCCTTCTATTCCCCGTCTAAGTCATTGTGAAGATATTGAAGAATACTGGGCCTAAGATGGAGCCTTGTGTACCCCAGTGCTTACTGCTCTCCTTGTGGACTTAGACCCATTAAGGACTACTTGTTGAGTACAGTTTGCCAACCAGTTGTACATCTGGTGGTGAGGTTGTCTTTCTCACTATTCTAATCAGAAATGGATTTCTCCTCCTTTAGCCAGAACGAGATTTGCTTTGCTGGGAATTGTCCCTTTTGGCCTGTTGCTGCTTCTGATGGTGTTCCTCTTGAGAGGTAAGTGAACTGGAGATATGGGTGCCAGGACCCCCTCCCCCCCCCCAAAAAAAACCCCCTTCCAATAAAGACCCAAAAGTTCTTTTTCTCCAAAAGGCAACTGGACTTTTTGTTGTTGTTTATTTTTATTTATTGTAATTTGTCAAACAGAAATAATAACAGGAATAATATAAAAATACAAGGACAAGGATGATAGGCATGTTAGTGTACTTAGGCACACCTCTTCTATGGATCTCTTAATTATGAATTGAGGTCCTCGGAAGTCAAATTGTGACTGAAGCTGTGAACATTTGTAGCTGAGACAACTGAATCAGGTAGAGCATTCCAGACTTTGACAACTCTATTACATAAATCATATTGTTAATGTCAAGTTTAAAAAGATTTACATTGACTTTAAAGCATAGGAAATTGTACTATGTACAGAACAGCACAAAAGTTTCTCGTAGAACATATCTGAACCCACTTGGTTTCTTCTGAAAACGTTTCGCATCTAATCCATGAACCTTCTTCAAGTTGAGTTCTAAGCTTTTTGGCTGAGAAGCAAAACATTTTCAAAGAAGAAAAAGAAGCCAATAAAGTCTAGTTGCCTTTTAGCAGGGTGGGTGGGTTAAGCACCATCAGGACAACCCTGACCTGGATGTTGGAGAATCTCTATAAACATCCTCCTATAATCATTTCATTATCTGCACCTGCCTTCCTGGAAGTTAAATCCAAGACCACCTATCAGCCCACCAGTTAAACCAAACAGAAAACAGACTCTTGCCAAGTCAAAACTGCCACTTTTAACTGCTTGAATTCATTAAGGCTGATCCTTTTCTAATTTTTTTTCTCTGAGCTTTTAACGACTCTGGGCACCTCATGCTTTTCAGCAATTGTTTCTTACGAAACATCTGTCAAAGTCACCCACACATTTGTTTGCATAACCTTAAGAAAGAAATTATTTTGCAATAGTAGCAAATACCTCTAGCTCGGTTTAAAATGAGGGTGAAGATTCATTCCCAGAGCTTCTAGCTTGGTTTCTGTGAGAAGCAGAGCCTTCTGTTTTTACAGAAAGGATAGAAGAAAGACATGCTAATCAGTGAAGAAAATATATTGCTCAAAAAAATAAGGGGAACACTTAAACAATGCAATATAACTCCAAGTAAATCAAATTTCTATGAAATCAAACTGTCCACTTAGGAAGCAACACTGATTGGCAATCAATTTCACATGTTGACAGCACATTCAACTTTGTACAGAACAAAGTATACAATTCAATTCAATTCAATTTATTAGATTTGTATGCTGCCCCTCTCCGAAGACTTGGAGATTCAATGAGAATATTTCATTTATTCAGATCTAGGATGTGTTCTTTGAGTATTCCCTTTATTTTTTTGAACAGTGTACATTGTATATATTTCTAATCTCATGGGCTAGGCTGAAGCTTAAGAATTATATGGAGGAAAGCTTCTGCTACACTAGAAACCGGTCTTAAGCAGAATTTGCTGATATGGTAACTACTCCAGAGAGAACTCCTAGGAACTAGGACCATAAGAGGTCATTTGTAAATAAGGGCAGGGGGTGATAGAATTAGAGTAATAGGAGATGTAATGAGGGACAGAGATAATTTATTCATTTGAGATGCTCCAGATAGGTTGTGACGGCCTGAGTACCATATAATAATAATAATAATAATAATAATAATAATAATAATAATAATAATAATAATAATAATAATGTGGAAGGTCCATTTCTAACAGCAATAGGGAATATTATTATTATTATTATTTATAAGATTTGTATGCCGCCCCTCTCCGGAGACTTGGAGCGGCTCACAACAGCAAAGCACAGTTCAAATCCAATGATGAAAAACCAGTTAATACCCTTAATATAAAAATAGCCATACACCTGAAACAAACCATACATAAAACGGAACAGCCAGGGGGAATCAATTTCCCCATGCCTGATGGCAGAGGTGGGTTTTTAAGAGTTTGCGAAAGGCAAGGAGGGTGGGGGCAGTTCTGATCTCCGGGGTGGGGGAGTGGATTCCAGAGGGTCGGGGCCACCGCAGATAATGCTCTTCCCCTGGGTCCCGCCAGACGACATTGTTTCATCGACGGGACACAGAGAAAGCCAACTCTGTGGGACCTAATTGGTCACTGGGATTCGTGCGGCAGAAGATGGTCCCACAGGCATTCTGGTCCGATGCCATATAAGAGAAACATATGAATGACTTAGAGCCGTGATGGAGAACCTCGTGCCCTCTCTGCGGGCACACGAGCTGTCACCCAGTTCAGCTCTACCATACATGCGTGCACATGGCTCCCGCCAGCCAGCTGATTTTTGGGATGCGTGGGGGGCGCACATGTGGGAGGGAAATGCGGGAGGGTGTAGTGCCCTTCATGGCCCCTTTTTGGTCCCAGGAGGTTGCAAGGAAGCCTGCTAGGCCCAAAATGGGGTGGGTGGGGTGGTCACACATGCATGCATGGGGGGCAAGGGAGTCACATTATTATTATTATTTATTAGATTTGTATGCCGCCCCTCTCTGTAGATGCGTAGACACATGTGCATGTGTTGGTGGGATACCATGAGAAGGGGCATATTATGGGTACCAGCGTGCATGCGCACTTTCAGCATACAGCAAGAAAAAGTTTAGCCATCACTGACTTAGCTTGTATGTAATATATCTTCGTGTCCATGGTTGGACACCCTCTTTGCAAAGTACAGTAGTAAATAAAATTATCATTGTTTTCTCTTGGGAGTTTTGGCAGTTTGGCTGGTGTTTGTTTATTTCAAATAATTATACAACAAACCTTTGGGAATTATTTTGCAATTGTGGTGATTATCTGTAGCTCAGGGTGTCGGACGAGAGTGAATGTTTGTTCTCCAAGCTTGTGGGTTGGTTTCTGAACCATTCCAGGTAAAATCTTCAGCGGAGTTTAGGGAATTAACTCCATAAACTCTGCTGAAGCCTGGTAACAAAATGTTTGGAAAGGGAATTATTGTTCAGAAGGTTAAAAAAAAAACAGGAAGTGTTCCTCCCTATGAGACAATTCTCTAAAGCATCCTTCCCTTTTATATTTCATCCAACTTCTAAAAGGGTAGTTTTTACAACAAAGTATAATATGTTTTTCATTCCAGGAATTCGGCCTCCTTCTGCCACTTAATGAGATCTCCTGCGTTCTCCCCATCACTGCCTTCTCCCCATTACATTAAAGAGCCATGGAACAAAGAGCTGGATATTTTTTTGATACAAAGAAATTGAGTAGTTGAAGTATTTTTGTGCTATTTCTATTTTTATACCTTTTCAATTTGGCATTTTATAATACAAAATTGTTGTCAAAAATTATAATTACCATTTCCCTGCAGAAAAACATTCAGGACTACTGTGTTATGGTTCTTACAGAGATGTGGCTTGATCCTACCTGAGCTGTCCCCAGAGACAGAGATGCCTTCCGTCCCCTGTCCTATTACTCTCCTATATCTCCTATATCTCTTCTTCTATTCTTTCATGATATATTCTATTCCTATGTATGTATGTATGTATGTATGTATGTATGTATGTATGTATGTATGTATATATATATTCTGTTACTATATTCTATATATTCTATATATTCTATTCCTATATATTCTATTCCTATATCTTCTTTTCTATTCTTTCTTAGATATATTTTACTATGAGTATCTCCTCTATAACCTTCATCATGTATTTTACTATGTGTATATTGATATATACTCACTAAAACCCTCATTGTGTATTGGACAAAATAAATAAATAAATAAATAAATAGTTGGACTGTATTTAGGCATGTCTCTTTAAGATATTGCATTAGGGGAAATGTAGTGAAATTGCACTCTGGGTAATATAGTTCTACATGTGACCACATTTGTGTATTCCTATTGGCTCTGACTCGGGATGATGGGTAATTGGAGAGGACATTCCAGAGGGTCTTTATCTTCACTCTTTCATTAAGCCAGCCAGCATGTAGATGCTCTACCTAGAGCCTGCGTCAATTCAACCTCTTTTTACCTGCACAGTGGGAAAGATTATACTGCAGAAGAATCGCATCATAACTGTGAGTTATTGTGAGAATTCCTGTAATAAAAAGATTTGTGATATATCTTTGTGCTGAGTTATCTGACTGGGAAAAGTTGAGCTTGTAGGTTTAGGTTTAGGTTTATTGGATTTATATGCCGCCCCTCTCCGCAAACTCGGGGCGGCTCACAACAATAATAAAAAACAGTACAGTACATAATACCAAATCCAATGCCCACCCATCTAGTTACAATTTAAATTAATAATCTCATAAAAACAGTATATAAAAAAAACAGGCACACAGTCAATCAACAAAACAACATGGGCAAGGGGGAGGTGTTTTAGTTCCCCCATTCCTGACGGCAAAGGTGGGTCTTAAGGAGCTTACGAAAGGCAGGGAGGGTGGGGGCAATCCTAATCTCAGGGGGGAGCTGGTTCCAGAGGGTCGGGGCCCCCACAGAGAAGGCTCTTCCCCTGGGTCCCGCCAGACGACATTGTTTAGTCGACGGGACCCCGAGAAGACCAACTCTGTGGGACCTAACCGGTCGCTGGGATTTGTGCAGCAGGAGGCGGTCCCGAAGATATTCTGGTCCGGTACCATGAAGGGCTTTATAGGTCATAACCAACACTTTGAATTGTGACCGGAAACTGATCGGCAGCCAATGCAGACTGCGGAGTGTTGGAGTGATATGGGCATACTTGGAGAAGCCCATAATTGCTCTCACAGCTGCATTCTGCACGATCTGAAGTTTCCGAACACTTTTCAAAGGTAGCCCCATGTAGAGAGCGTTACAGTAGTCGAGCCTCGAGGTGATGAGGGCATGAGTGACTGTGAGCAATGACTCCCGGTCCAAATAGGGCCGCAACTGGCACACCAGGCGAACCTGGGCAAATGCCCCCCTCGCCACAACTGAAAGGTGTTTTTCTAATGTGAGCTGTGGATCGAGGAGGACGCCCAAGTTGCAAACCCTCTCTGAGGGGGGTCAATAATTCCCCCCCCCCAGGGTAATGGACGGACAGATAGAATTGTCCTTGGGAGGCAAAACCCACAGCCACTCCGTCTTGTCTGGGTTGAGTTTGAGTTTGTTGACACCCATCCAGGCCCCAACAGCCTCCAGGCACCGGCACATCACTTCCACTGCTTCGTTGACTGGACATTGTACCAGAACACTACCATTCCAGGGGAGGCTATTGACTTACAAGGACGCTCATTTTATCGAGCTGATAGAACCATTGTCTCTGGGAAGACCAGACCAGGGGAGTGTTCACAGATATTTTCAATCTATCCCTGTTGCAATGCTCTACCCCTACCTGTTTGAAGACATCTATTATAGTACCAGTCCCCAAGCAGAAGGTAGTGGTGTCCCTTAATGATTATAGACCAATAGCTTTGACATCTGTTATCATGAAATGTTTTGAGAGACTGGTGTTGAACTATATTAAGGCTATTATTCCACCTACTTTGGATCCATACTTTAAGGATTCTAATGAATGGGAAATATCCATACCAGGATATACACTGTATAGGAAGGATAGAATAGAGAGAAGGGGAGGTGGAGCAGCCATTTATATTAAAGAAAGTCTAAAAACAACACTAATTCAAAATACATGTCAAGCTCTAGAGACCCTCTGGATTTGCATGCAAAATAAAGACGGTTCTGTCATTAGAATTGGGGTGATCTATAGGCCTCCAGGGCAATCTGAGGAATATGACAACAAGATGGCGGATGAAATTACCCAAATGGCAATAAAGGGAGATATTGTGGTTATGGGTGATTTCAACATGCCTGATGTTGACTGGAATATCCCCAGTGCCCTTACATGCAAAAGTAAGAATATAGTAGAGGCGTTTACAGGAGCAGCTCTGGCACAGCTGGTTAAGACACCAACTAGAGGGGAGAATATTCTAGATTTAGTTTTTACGAATGGGAATTGGGTTTCAGATGTCAAGGTGGGAGAAAATTTAGGTTGCAGTGACCATCTATGTTTGTGGTTTGATGTAAAAACTCATTGTGAGCAATCCTATAATGCAACCAAAGTATTGGATTTCAGAAAAACAAATTTTAATGCAATGGGGGAATATTTAGATAATGAATTAAAGGGGAGGGATAAAATGGCAGGAGTGAGCACCCAGTGGACTGTATTAAAAAAGGCCATCTTAAAAGCCACTGGACTGTATGTAAGACAAATAACTAAAGGTAAAAGGAAGAAGAAACCGCTATGGTTTAGCAATGATGTAAGGGCTATAGTCAATGAAAAAAAGGCTGCCTATAGGAAGTATAAAGAGTCTGGAAGTATAGCTGATAGGGAGGTGTATAAAATGAGACAGAAGGAGGCGAAACAGATAATATATGCTGCTAAAGCCTCAAAAGAGGAAGAAATTGCCAAATCTCTAAAAAAGGGGGATAAAACCTTCTTCAGATATATTAGTGATAAGAAGAAGAAAAACTGCGGCATCACGAAGCTTAGTACCGGGAATAATACATGCATTAATGGGAATAAGGAGATCGCTGACCATTTCAATAGCTACTTCTGTTCAGTTTTCTCAAAAGACACCTTACAAAATAATACTATAGAGGGATATAGCATTGCTTCCAGCTGTACGGATTCAGCTCCAGTGATCTTAGAAGCCGATGTCTTAGAAGAACTTGAACGATTAAAGATAAATAAGGCAATGGGTCCAGATGGCATTTATTTATTATTTATTTATTTATTTATTTATTATTTGGATTTGTATGCCGCCCCTCTCCGAAGACTGAGTTCTTAAAGAACTCAGATCTGTCATTGCTACCCCCCTGACTGATTTATTTAACCAATCCTTGTTAACAGGAGATGTTCCTGAGGATTGGAGAATGCCCAGTGTTGTGCCTATCCACAAGAAGGGCAGTAGAGAAGAAGCTGGTAACTACAGGCCAGTTAGCTTGACATCAGTTGTAGTTAAAATGATGGAGACTCTACTCAAAAAGAGGATAAATCAGCACCTAAAAACAATAACTTATTGGACCCAAATCAGCATGGCTTTACTGAAGGCAAATCATGTCAGACTAATCTCATTGATTTCTTTGACTATGTCACAAAGGTGTTGGATGAAGGTGGTGCCGTGGATATTGCCTACCTGGACTTCAGCAAAGCCTTTGATACGGTTCCACATAAAGAGCTGATAGATAAATTAGTGAAGATTGGACTTAATCCCTGGATAGTTCAATAGATTTGCAGCTGGCTGAAGCGTACACATCAGAGAGTTATTGTTAATGGAGAGTATTCTGAGCAGAGTCAGGTTACAAGCGGTGTGCCACAAGGGTCTGTTCTGTGTCCTATTCTTTTTAATATGTTTGTGAGTGACATAGGGGAAGGTTTGGTAGGGAAGGTTTGCCTATTTGCCAATGACTCTAAAGTGTGCAATAGGGTTGATATTCCTGGAGGCGTTTATAATATGGTAAATGATTTAGCTTTACTAGATAAATGGTCAAAGCAATGGAAACTGCAGTTTAATGTTTCCAAATGTAAAACAATGCACTTGAGGAAAAGGAATCCTCAATCTGACTATTGTATTGGCAGTTCTGTGTTAGCAAATACTTCAAAAGAAAAGGATTTAGGCGTAGTGATTTCTGACAGTCTCAAAATGGGTGAACAGTGCAGTCAGGCGGTAGGGAAAGCAAGTAGGATGCTTGGCTGCATAGCTAGAGGTATAACAAGCAGGAAGAGGGAGATTATGATCCCGCTATATAGAATGCTGGTGAGACCACATTTGGAATACTGTGTTCAGTTCTGGAGACCTCACTTACAAAAAGATATTGACAAAATTGAACGGGTCCAAAGACGGGCTACAAGAATGGTGGAAGGTCTTAAGTATAAAACGTATCAGGAAAGACTTAATGAACTCAATCTGTATAGTCTGGAGGACAGAAGGAAAAGGGGGGACATGATCGAAACATTTAAATATATTAAAGGGTTAAATAAGGTCCAGGAGGGAAGTGTTTTTAATAGGAAAGTGAACACAAGAACAAGGGGACACAATCTGAAGTTAGTTGGGGGAAAGATCAAAAGCAACATGAGAAAATATTTTTTTACTGAAAGAGTAGTAGATCCTTGGAACAAACTTCCAGCAGACGTGGTAGATAAATCCACAGTTACTGAATTTAAACATGCCTGGGATAAACATATATCCATCCTAAGATAAAATACAGAAAATAGTATAAGGGCAGACTAGATGGACCATGGGGTCTTTTTCTGCCGTCAGACTTCTATGTTTCTATGTTTCATACCAATTTGCATATAGGAGTACAGTGATCCCTCGATTATCGCGAGGGTTCCATTCCAAGACCCCTCGCGATAATCGATTTTTCGTGATGTAGTGGTGCGGAAGTAAAAACACCATCTGCGCATGCGCGCCCTTGTTCCATTGGCGCGCATGCGCAGATGGTGGAGTTTGCGTGGGCGGCGGGGAAGACCCGAGGCGGCCACCGAGCAGCTGATCTGCTCGGCAGCGCGGCAGCAGGTTTCCCCTTTGCGTGGGCGGCGGGGAAACCCCGATCTTCGGCTCCTCGCTGCTGCCGCGCTGCCGAGCATTGGGCATTGGGCTTGGTGGAAAGTCCGGGGGCAGCTCCAGCGACTCCCCTCCCATGGCTAGTGTTGAGGCGGCAGTGAGAAGCCCGGACAACGCCGGAGCGCTGGGCAGCCCTGCCGCCGCGGGGAGAGGCGAGCATGTGGGCTGGCGGCATTGGGCTTGGTGGAAAGTCCGGGGGCAGCTCCAGCGACTGCAGGAACAGGTGGTGGGGCGCCGTTGTTGTCCTCACCCGTTCCTGCAGATGCGGCGACGTATGCGCCGCTGCCTTGCGCCTCGTTTCCTCTTCCCGCCACCGTATTCGGAGCCCGAGAGGGGGAAAGAGAAGAATGGAGAGAGAGCCGCGCGCCGGAGGCTGCCGCCGCTGCCGCCTCAACAGCAGCCACGGGAGGGGAGTCACTGGAGCTGCCCCCGGACTTTCCACCAAGCCCAATGCCGCCAGCCCACATGCCCGCCTCTCCCCGCGGCTGAGGAGGAGTGAGAGGAGCAGCAAAGTCCCGCGCAAGTGCATCTTCTCCAGGCGGGGGCAAGAGCGGCGGGGCGGGTCCGCAGCAAAAAAGCCGCGGGCGACCGAGCGGATCCTGCCGTTTGGGGCACTTGGCGGGCAGGGGCATGAAGGATCTCCCTGCCGGCCTCGGGAGCGCGTGGGAGGGTGGCGAGCCTAGGAAGACGAGGCGACGCCGGCCGCCGTCAAGGTAGAGGAGGAAGCGGATCGGCGCTCCGCCCCGCCAGGGTTCCTCTCCATGAGGGCGTCCGCGCGAGGGGGGCAAATCGGGGCCGAGCTGCCCGTCTTCAATTCACCGTCTCACCCGGGCTCCCGATCCTGCTGGGCGGCGGGGAGACTCGGCGGGGAGCGCGCGCGTCAGGGACCCAGAGCGCCCTTGTGGCCGCCCATTCATGCCGCTCCGTCGCTCGCCATGCCGGCTTCCCCTCAGGAGACGCGCCTGAGTGGCCTTTTTGCTGTTCCTCTCAAGAGTTCTTGCGGGGGAAAAGCCGCTAGCCGGCTTTCGGAGCTCCTCCGCCGTCACCCGGCTTCTGGTAGAAGCCTTTTCTCTTTTTTTTCTTGCGGCGAGCCCGAGCCGTTCCTCTCTTGACCGCAGCCGAGCTTCCCTTGGCCCCCTTTGACCCCCGTCGCCTCCTCCCCGCCTGCCTTTCCTCGCCAACGCACTGCCTGCTTCTGTTTCTCTCGCTTGAAATTTTATACCTCCCTCTCATGACGTCTTTGAGACCGGGCCGGGCACAGGGGGAGCAACCGAGGGCTCTCCCTCTCTCTCTCTCTAAGCCCAGCCTTTGCGTTCAATGCAATGCTCAGGGGGCGCTATTGGGTTTGGGGTTCGGGGGTGCTGGGAAGCCCCCCAGGCTGGCTGCGACCTTTTAAAACTGCCGCGCCACTTCCCAGCTGACTCCCTAAGCCAGAGGTCCCCAACCTTTTTAGCACCAGGGACCGGCTTTAAGTTAGACGAGTTTTCTACGGCCCGGTGGGGGGGGGGCTTTGGTCATATGGGGGTGGGGTTATGGAGGGGTGGAGCTTAGTGACGCAGCCCTCCACACTTCTCCACAGGGCGGGGAGAATGAGAAGGCTCCTTTGGCGGCTGGGGGCTGCCTGGCTTTGTGATTTTGACTGGGGGGGGACTTAGGAAGGTCCTACTTCTCCCCCCCCCAGCCAAAAACTCAAAGCCTATCTGCTGGATACGGGCGATGTGCGGGACGAGCGGCGCCGAAGCCGGTGGCTGTGGCAGCTGCTGCAAGAGGCTCTCCGCTCTCGGGAGAGTTTAACAACAGAGGCTCTTTGGCTGCCCGGGGCGCGCGCGGGCGCACACACGCACACACAAAAACATAACCCCGTAGATGGGAAAAGGCTGGATTCTTTCTCCCCATCTCTTCCATTCAAGGGAGGCTTCAATAGACTCAGCCACCAAACAATAATAATAATAAAATCAGCGAGCGCCAACCATAACCCCCCTTCTTTATTTTTCAAGCTCGAGTGGTTCTTTTCTCCTCGCTCCAGAAACTTGGCGATCGCGCCCCACCGCCGCCACCTCCTCCGTTTCCCCCAACGGCAAGCAATCTAAACGCGGGAAGGGCATTCCGGCGCTTCCCTTCAGCCTCAGAAGCCCCCTCGACGCTGGAGGGATGGTTATCAGGGGAGCGAGCGAGGAGAAGAAGACATCCCACTCATCGCTCCTGAGGGAACGGGCGAGGGCGTCGGAGACCCAAAGCCCATCCTGTGTGGAGGGAGACGGAGCCAAGCGGGGCCACCCGGAGACCTTTTCCCGTCTTCTTCTCCTCGCTCGCTCCCCTCATAACCAGCCGCCCCGCTCGCGGGGGGATGCCCGTTCGTAGCTACCAGCCCGCCAAGCGTCGAGGGGGCTTCTGAGGCTGAAGGGAAGAGCCGGAATGCCCTTCCCGCGTTTAGATTGGGGGAAACGGAGGAGGCGGCGGTTGTTTTCTCCTCGCTCCAGAAACTAGGCGATCGCGCCCCACCGCCGCCACCGCCTCCGTTTCCCCCAACGGCAAGCAATCTAAACGCGGGAAGGGCATTCCGGCTCTTCCCTTCAGCCTCAGAAGCCCCCTTGACGCTTGGCGGGCTGGCGTAGCTACGAACGGGCATCCCCCCGCGAGCGGGGCTGCTGGTTATGAGGGGAGCGAGCGAGGAGAAGAAGACGGGAAAAGGTCTCCGGGTGGCCCCGCTTGGCTCCGTCTCCCTCCACGCAGGATGGGCTTTGGGTCTCCGACGCCGCGGACCGGCTGGAAAACCCCAACGGCCCGGTCCCGGTCCGCGGACCGGCGGTTGGGGACCTCTGCCCTAAGCCAAACGCGGAAGTGGTTTTTTTTTAATTAATATTTTTTTGAAAATTCGCGATATAGCGTTTCGCGAAGATCGAGATGGTATCATTTGCTGAAAAATCGCGATATAGCGTTTCGCGAAGATCGAGATCGCGAAACTCGAGGGATCACTGTAATAGATCAACTGATGGTGCTGTGTCTATTGTGGTCCATACTATATTGAATCATTTGGAACAACAGGGAACCTATGTAAGGCTGTTATTTGTGGATTATAGCTCTGCTTTTAACACTATTCTACCCAATAGGATGTTTTTAAAAATGTCTAATTTGGGTATAAACCAGAGGATTTGTTTGTGGGTAAAGGACTTTTTGACAGATAGGCCACAGTCAGTAAGGATGGGATCTCATTATTCTTCCATTCAGATACTAAGCCCAGGAGCCCCCCAGGGTTGTGTGCTAAGCCCTTTCCTTTATTCTTTGTACACACATGACTGCACCCCACTGTATAACACCAATGCAATTATTAAATTTGCAGATGATACGACAGTGGTGGGGCTCATTAATAAGAACAATGAGTTTGCTTATAGAAATCAAGTACAAGGGCTGATATTATGGTGTGAAGAAAACAATCTTACACTTAACACCAAAAAAACTAAAGAACTGATAATTGACTTTAGGAGGAAGAAAGATGTAAATTCACCATTGCACATAAATGGCGAGGAGGTGGAGAGGGTTGGTAGTTTCAAATTTCTGGGCACTTATATCTCGGAGGACTTCTCACGGACTATGAATGTTAATATGCTTGTGAAGAAGGCGCAAAAGAGACTGTACTTCCTGAGAATGCTCAGGAAGATAAATTTATCTCAGCATCTACTGTTGTCCTACGATCACAGCACCATTGAGAATGTCTTGACATACGGGATACTAGCTTGGTATGGGAGCAGCTCTGTAGCGAACAAAAAAGCTCTACAGAGAATTATTAACACTGCCCGGAACATCATTGGGCTCCAGCTACCCGCCCTGGACAACATCTTCACATCTCGCTGTTCTAGGAAGGTGCATACCATTCTCAAAGACTCTTCTCATCCTGCTTACAATCTTTTTGAACTGTTGCCTTCTGGCATAAGATACAGAACAACTAGAACTCGGACCACACGTTTCCTGAATAGTTTTTATCCCAGAGTTATACTTGCACTTAACAACGAACTAAAGGGTCACCCTCAGTGAACTGTTGGACAATATTACTTGGTTTGTCATGTAGATAGTTGTGTGGTTTAGGGTGAGGAATTTGTAGTGGGTGGGACATTTTATTCTATTTTTTATTCTATTTTTTATTCTATTTTTAAATTTACCTATTCTAATTTTATGTATGGTGGGACTGGTCTCTGGGTGTCACACAATGACAATTCGTTGTTTTGACAATGACAATAAATTTTTTATTATTATTATTATTACTATTATTAGTTGTTTAAGAGGGATGGTTTGCATCCATCATACAGAGGTACCCAGGTACTTGGTGAGGAATTCAGAACTTTTTTGGACAGGCATTTAAACTAGGTAAAGGGGACAGAGATGTAACTAATGTGGGTGATTTCTGTCCCCGACCAATGAGGATAAAGCAGTTTTTGGAAGCTTATGAAAAGGGAGCTGCAAATAAAATAGATGTAGTTGTTGATGATAAGGGGCAAACTAATAATGAAAATAATGTTCTTCGGGTAATGTGCACGAATGCTCGAAGCTTGAGCAACAAGCTCTGTGAATTAATGGCCATAATATCTAGAGATTATTTGGACCTGGTTGCTATAACTGAGACATGGTTTAAGGATTCTAATGAATGGGAAATATCCATACCAGGATATACACTGTATAGGAAGGATAGAATAGAGAGAAGGGGAGGTGGAGTAGCCATTTATATTAAAGAAAGTCTAAAAACAACACTAATTCAAAATACATGTCAAGATCTAGAGACCCTCTGGATTTGCATGCAAAATAAAGATGCTTCTGTCATTAGAATTGGGGTGATCTATAGGCCTCCAGGGCAATCTGAGGAATATGACAACAAGATGGTGGATGAAATTACCCAAATGGCAGGAAAGGGAGATATTGTGGTTATGGGTGATTTCAACATGCCTGATGTTGACTGGAATATCCCCAGTGCCCTTACATGCAAAAGTAAGAATATAGTAGAGGCCTTTACAGGAGCAGCTCTGGCACAGCTGGTTAAGACACCAACTAGAGGGGAGAATATTCTAGATTTAGTTTTTACGAATGGGAATTGGGTTTCAGATGTCAAGGTGGGAGAAAATTTAGGTTGCAGTGACCATCTATGTTTGTGGTTTGATGTAAAAACTCATTGTGAGCAATCCTATAATGCAACCAAAGTATTGGATTTCAGAAAAACAAATTTTAATGCAATGGGGGAATATTTAGATAATGAATTAAAGGGGAGGGATAAAATGGCAGGAGTGAGCACCCAGTGGACTGTATTAAAAAAGGCCATCTTAAAAGCCACTGGACTGTATGTAAAGGAAATATCTAAAGGTAAAAGGAAGAAGAAACCGCTATGGTTTAGCAATGATGTAAGGGCTATAGTCAATGAAAAAAAGGCTGCCTATAGGAGGTATAAAGAGTCTGGAAGTATAGCTGATAGGGAGGTGTATAAAATGAGACAGAAGGAGGCGAAACAGATAATATATGCTGCTAAAGCCTCAAAAGAGGAAGAAATTGCCAAATCTCTAAAGAAGGGGGATAAAACCTTCTTCAGATATATTAGTGATAAGAAGAAGAAAAACTGCGGCATCACGAAGCTTAGTACCGGGAAAAATACATGCATTAATGGGAATAAGGAGATCGCTGACCATTTCAATAGCTACTTCTGTTCAGTTTTCTCAAAAGACACCTTACAAAATAATACTATAGAGGGATATAGCATTGCTTCCAACTGTACGGATTCAGCTCCAGTGATCTTAGAAGCCGATGTCTTGGAAGAACTTGAACGATTAAAGATAAATAAGGCAATGGGTCCAGATGGCATCCACCCCAGAGTTCTTAAAGAACTCAGATCTGTCATTGCTACCCCCCTGACTGATTTGTTTAACCAATCCTTGTTAACAGGAGATGTTCCTGAGGATTGGAGAATGCCCAGTGTTGTGCCTATCCACAAGAAGGGCAGTAGAGAAGAAGCTGGTAACTACAGGCCAGTTAGCTTGACATCAGTTGTCGTTAAAATGATGGAGACTCTACTCAAAAAGAAGATAAATCAGCACCTAAAAAACAATAACTTATTGGACCCAAATCAGCATGGCTTTACTGAAGGCAAATCATGTCAGACTAATCTCATTGATTTCTTTGACTATGTCACAAAGGTGTTGGATGAAGGTGGTGCCGTGGATATTGCCTACCTGGACTTTAGCAAAGCCTTTGATACGGTTCCACATAAAGAGCTGATAGATAAATTAGTAAAGATTGGACTTAATTCCTGGATAGTTCAATGGATTTGCAGCTGGCTGAAGCATAGACACCAGAGGGTTGTGGTGAATGGCGAGTATTCTGAGCAGAGTCAGGTTACAAGCGGTGTGCCACAAGGGTCTGTTCTGGGTCCTATTCTTTTTAATATGTTTGTGAGTGACATAGGGGAAGGTCTGGTAGGGAAGGTTTGCCTATTTGCCGATGACTCTAAAGTGTGCAATAGGGTTGATATTCCTGGAGGCGTCGGCAATATGGTAAATGATTTAGCTTTACTAGATAAATGGTCAAAGCAATGGAAACTGCAGTTTAATGTTTCCAAATGTAAAATAATGCACTTGGGGAAAAGGAATCCTCAATCTGACTATTGTATTGGCAGTTCTGTGTTAGCAAATACTTCAAAAGAAAAGGATTTAGGCGTAGTGATTTCTGACAGTCTCAAAATGGGTGAACAGTGCAGTCAGGCGGTAGGGAAAGCAAGTAGGATGCTTGGCTGCATAGCTAGAGGTATAACAAGCAGGAAGAGGGAGATTATGATCCCACTATATAGAATGCTGGTGAGACCACATTTGGAATACTGTGTTCAGTTCTGGAGACCTCACCTACAAAAAGATATTGACAAAATTGAACGGGTACAAAGACGGGCTACAAGAATGGTGGAAGGTCTTAAGTATAAAACGTATCAGGAAAGACTTAATGAACTCAATCTGTATAGTCTGGAGGACAGAAGGAAAGGGGGGGACATGATCGAAACATTTAAATATATTAAAGGGTTAAATAAGGTCCAGGAGGGAAGTGTTTTTAATAGGAAAGTGAACACAAGAACAAGGGGACACAATCTGAGGTTAGTTGGGGGTAAGATCAAAAGCAACATGAGAAAATATTATTTTACTGAAAGAGTAGTGGATCCTTGGAACAAACTTCCAGCAGACGTGGTAGATAAATCCACAGTAACTGAATTTAAACATGCCTGGGATAAACATATATCCATCCTAAGATAAAATACAGAAAATAGTATAAGGGCAGACTAGATGGACCATGGGGTCTTTTTCTGCCGTCAGACTTCTATGTTTCTATGTTTCTATGTTTCTATTATTATTATTAATGTCATAGTAAAAACTCATGTTTTCTCCCCCCCAATATTCTTCATTATTTTTCTCTCCACATCCATACATATATCAATGCATATACCTTAAATAACACAATATCCACAACATATATAATTACATAATTCTCTCGAATCTCTTATATTACCATAACTACAGTAACATCATTTTAATAATTTAATGTCTGAAATCAAGAAATGGAGGCAGGGTGATCTCGGTGGCACAGTGGTTAAAATGCAGTACTACACGCTATGCCTGCTGACTGCCAGCAGTTCAAGTTCAATCCTGACCAGCACAAGCTCAACTCAGCCTTCCATCCTTCTGAGATGGGTAAAATGAGGACAAGATTATTGGGAGCAATAGGCTGACTCTGAAACCCACTTAGACAGGGCTGTAAGGCACAATGAAGCAGTATATAAGTCTATTGCTATCACTATTATGCCGCTTTAGAACTATCCAATGATCCAAGGTGGTAAATGACTGGGTTAACATGGAGACATTTGGCCATCTTCCTTTGGGGTGGTCCTGTGTGAACCCTCCACATGAACCTCTGGGGAAAAGAACCGTTGTACCTACCTGAATGGTCTTCTCATTGCACTGGAAGGAGAGTCCAACATGGGTAATACTCCAATCCTATTGGTAGAGACTGAGTTAAAAATTTACATATTAATTGAGCACCGCCCCCTCTGCTCTCCCCATGAGCCAGTTTTAAAAACGAAAGAACCATAGTAAGAGGATAACCAAGTTTTATTGTTAACAACTAATAACTGACTAACTGCCTACTCCGGCGTCCCTGCACCCAAAACTATACCGGGTGGGTTTGGACTCTCCTTCCAGTGCACTGAGAAGACCGTTCAGGTAGGTACAACGGTTCTTCTCCATTGCATCTGGAAGGAGAGTCCAACATGGGATATACCAGACATTTACGGCCCATGGGAGGGAGAAGGTCTTGTCAGGAACGTTGGAGATAAACAAACTCGTTGCAACACACGTCTCCCAAATGCCGCCTCTGCGGAAGCGAAGGAGTCCAACTTATAATGCCGTATGAAAGTCGACGGAGCCGACCACGTTGCAGCTCTACAGATGTCATCTATGGACGCCTGGGTAGCCCAGGCTGCTGAGGTCGCCGCACTCCTCGTCGAGTGAGCAGTCACTCCCGGTGGAACCGGTTGGTTACGAGCTCTGTATGCGTCCGCAATACAGTCCCTGATCCAACGACTAATGGAAACAGATGAAAGTCCAAGTCCCTTTTTATCCGATGAGAACGAAACAAACAATTTCTCCATCTTCCGAAAAGTCTCTGTGCATCTAATGTAAATCTTGACCGCACGGCGTACATCAATCTTATGCCATCGCAATTCCGATAGGTGACTGCCGTGGGTGCAAAAATCAGGCAGGATGAGTTCCTGTTTCCTGTGGAACTCTGAGTTTACCTTTGGTATAAAGGAAGGGTCCAATCTCAGCACCACTTGGTCTGGGTAGAAGATACAGAGGTCAGGACGTACTGATAAGGCAGCTAACTCTGACACTCTTCGTGCCGACGTAATAGCCACTAGGAAGGCTGTTTTGTTTTGTTTTTTAAAAAAATATTTTTTATTAATTTACAAAGAATTATATACAAAGGGAGGAAGACAGATCTTAGTTAACAACATTATAATAACATGTAGTCACGAGTATAAAATGGTTGTTCAGTTCATTTACATTTTGTCTAGTTAATATACATATCACAATCATACCATATTAAGACTAAAGTACTGTATTTCTATAGTTTAATTTCCTTTAAATCATCAGGGTCTTCCTCCCAACCCCTTCCCCCCACTGAACTGTAGTAGTTCTATAAAGTTTAGGTTGTTAGTTGGGCGGCATATAGATGCCGCGGTTTTGTTGTTATTTTACTTTTATCAAAGTATTTCTAAGTTGTACTTGAGAAGAAATCATGTTGGATTGGTCATAGTATTCATATTAATCAAAAATAGCCATTCAGAGCTTTATGTTTTATCATCATACCTATTTCTATCCTATTATTATTAATGTATTTTGATCTGTATTTTATAGTGTTTCCTTATTTTTCTTTTCTTTCTTTATTTGATTTTTGTTTTTAACCCAGTCGTAAAATTTTTCCCAATTTTTGTAGAATCTCGAATCTTCTTTGTTTTTAAGTTTTTGGGTGCATTTATCCATTTCTGCACAATCATAAATTTTTTTAATAATTTCCCTTTCATTTGGTGTTTTGTCTCTTTTCCAATTTTGTGCTATTGTTATTCTAGTGGCTGTAATTATATGCTGTATTAAGTATGTGTCTTCTTTTTTATTTTTCGAATCCATTATGCTCAGGAGGAATATTTCTGGTGTAAGTTTTAGTGAGATTGCTGTAATTTGTTGTATCCATATTTGGATTTTTCTCCATAGATTTTTTTATTGGAGGGCATGTCCACCATAGATGAAAGAAGGATCCAGTTTTGCTGTTGCACCTCCAGCAGTTTGGTTTTAAGTTAGGGTAGATCTTAGCCAATCTCGTTGGGGGTAGGTGCCATCTATAAAACATTTTTTGTAGATTTTCTTTATACGGAACTGATTTAGTAATTTTGAGGTTCTTCCACATTTGTTCCCATTGATCAATATAAATGGTATGGCCTATATTTTTGGCCCAAGTGATCATGTTTTCTTTAACTATTTCTGTTTCCATAGTGTACCCCATTATATAATTATACATTTTAGTTATAAATTTCTTCCCATCTCCTAATAATATTTTATCAATTATACTATCTTTTTCTTGGATTCCTCCTTTCTTTTTGTCTTTATTCCATTTCGTCAAAATTTGGGCGTAGGACCACCAATCAATATCGATATTTTGGATTCGTAATTGTTGTCTAGATTTTATGCCCCCTTTCTCATCTAATGTGTGATTATAATTCAATACTTTTTGTGTTTGGAATAGGTTAGGATGTCTAAGTGCTTCAAGGCTGGAGTACCATCTTGGTATTTTTAAGTAATGATCTTTTTTAATTCTTAACCATACATTTATTAAGGAGTCTCTGATCATGTGGCTTCTAAAATATACTGGAATTTTCTCTTTCTCGCTCCATAAGAAGCTGTGCCATCCTTGGAGAATATTATGTCCTTCCAAAGCCAGAAGTCTCTGGTCTTGGAGGGTTATTCAATCTTTTGCCCATAAAAGGACCGATGCTTCGTAATAAACTTGAAAGTTTGGTAGTCCAAATCCGCCTTGTGTTACTCTGTCTTGTAAAGCTTTAAATCTCACCCTTGGTTTTTTCCCCGCCCAGATAAATTTTGAAATAGTTGTGTTTATTTTGGTGAAAAAAATTTTGTTTAATTTTATTGGAATCGTCTGGAATAGATATAAAAATTTAGGTAATATAGACATTTTAATTGTGGCTATCCTCCCTGATAATGAGATGTGAATTTTGTTCCACCTAATTAACTGTTGTTCTGTTTTTTTAATGAGGGGGTCATAATTATCCTTTTGTATTGTACCACACCTTTTAGTTAGTGTTATACCCAAATATTTTACTTTTTGGACAATTTGGATTCCTAAGATTTTTTCTAGTTCCTGTTCTTGTTTACTGTCCATGTTTTTGGTTATGATTTTAGTTTTTTGTTTATTGATTTTTAGACCAGCTACCTCTCCATATCGTTGTATTTCTCTCAGTAGGTGTTCCCCTACTTCTATTGGGTCCTCCAAGATAAATGCTAGATCATCTGCATAGGCCTGGACTTTAAATTCCTGTTTTTTTGTCGTGAGACCTGTAATTCTCTCATTAGTTCTTATTTGGTTTAAAAGTGTTTCTACTGCTAAGATGTATAAAAGCGGAGATAGGGGACATCCTTGTCGGACTCCTTTTAAAATTTGGAAAGACCTTGTTAATTCACCGTTCAATATAATTTGGGCTGATTGGGTATTATATATAGTTTGAATCATTTTTATCATTTTTGGGCCGAATTGCATTTTTCTCATTAATTCAAGAATAAATTCCCATCTTAAGTTATCGAAGGCCTTTTGGGCGTCCAAAAATATTAGTGCTAATTGTTTTTCTGAGTGTGTCTCATAGCATTCTAAAGTGTTGAGAATTATTCTTGTGTTATTTCTTATGTATCTACCTGGGAGGAAGCCATTTTGATCTTTCTTTATTATTTGGTTTAAGTCTTTCAGCTATTATTGTCATGAAGATTTTATAGTCGACATTGAGGAGGGATATTGGCTGGTAGTTTTGTATGTATTTCTTTTTTTCGGGGTCTTTCGGGATTAAACTTATTAAGGCTTGTGTCCAAGATGTCGGTAACAAACCTTTTTCTAATACTTCATTAAATATTATTAATAGGATTTCTAGTAAGGACTCCTTTAATTCTTTATAGAATTCTGCCGGAATCCCATCTGTACCTGGGGTTTTACTATTCTTTTGTTTAGCTATTGCGTATTCCACTTCTGATATAGTTATTTCTTTATTTAGTATGGTTTCGCCTGATTCTAATATCTTCTGTATTTTCGCCTCCTCTAAGTATTTGTTTAGTTGGGTTTGATTTGTTTCTTCCTTTTGATATAGATAGGCATAATATTCAACTGCTATATCCTTTCCCCCCCCCAATATATGTTTTAGTTCCCCATTTTTATCTTCTAAGGTTTGTATATAACGTTCTTCCTGTTTTTTCAGTTTGTAAGCAAGCCATCTGCCTATTTTATTCGCATTTTCAAATTGGTATTGGTTGGTCTTCCTTAATTTTATGGCAATTTCGTCTTGTATTATTAAGTTAATATTGTGTTTTATTGTATCTATCTCTTCTCTTATCTTTTCATTTTGGAGGTCTTTTTGAGCTTCTGTTTCTAAGTATTTTAATTTACTCTTAAATTCATTTAGTTTCCTGTCTTTATGTTGATGTTTTTTTGCTAGGTAAGCTATGGTTATGCCTCTCGTAAATGCTTTTGTTGTGTCCCAGATGTTCTGAATGGTGGTGTCAGTGTTCCAATTAACTTTTAGAAATAGGTTGAGTTCTTGTTTAATATGTTTAATATAATCCTGATCTTGAAATAGCAGTTGGTTTATGGACCATCGATGTTGTCCTGGGGTTGGTATTTTAATTTTCATCAATATTGGTTGGTGGTCTGCCCATATATTTGGGCCTATTTCAACCTCCTGGATTAACTTCCCAAAATTTTGGTCTGTCCAGATCATGTCTATTCGGGACCACGACTTTTGGGGTGGTGAATAAAAGGTATATTCCCGGGCGGATGGATGTCTTTCTCTCCAGATATCTACCAATCTATATTCCCTTGCTATTTCCTGGAATTCTGATGGTAGTATTTTTCTATCTTTCAGTTTTTTCTTCATGGATTTAAAGTCTTTTTTGGTGTCACTCACTGCATTATAGTCTCCAATGATACAGATGTCTCCTTTTTGTATTTGTGTTAACTGTTCCGCTAATTTTTTGTAGAATTGTTTCTGCTTTGTGTTTGTGGCGTAAATCGCCACTATCACTATTTCTCTATATCCAATTTTAATTTTTACGATTAGTATTCTTCCATCTTCATCTGAGTAGATTTTTTCTGGTTGGTATATGTCCCTAATGTATAAAGCAATCCCTCTCTTTTTTGAGTCTGTTAAAGCTGTAAATAGTTTACCTAGTTTTTTATTTTCTAAAAGTTTGCAGTCCTGTTTTCTGATATGTACTTCTTGGAGGCATGATATATCTGAATTTTGTTTTAATAATTTTGTCATTGTCTGTTTTCTTTTTATCGGAGAATTCAATCCATTGATGTTTACAGAGATCAACTCAAGTGTCTTCCGCGTCATTTTCCTCCCTCTCCTCTCCGGCTACTCTCCCTTTCTTTATTGACGTTTAGCCGCCGCTCTTGTTACAACCCTTTGTTCTTTTTGTTGTTCTTCCTTGCCTTGTTCCTCCTCTCTTCTATCCTCCGTCCGTCTCTCCTCCTGTAGTAAGTCCTCTATAGTTTGGCGAATCTCTGTATCTTGTTCTAAATTGTTTTGGATAAAATAGTCCGCTTTCTCGAACGAATCTATTTTAATTTTTTTCCCATTCCTTGTTACCAAAAGACCATCCGGAATTAGCCATTGGAATGGGGTTCCCCTTCTCAGTAGCTTTGCTGTGAAGAAGTGGAATTCTCTCCTTTTCTCTCTTATTCTTTTCGGGATTTGTTTGAGGATTATAATTTCCTTTTCTTGGTACATAATTTTCCCACTTCTTGTTGATTTATATATTTCATCCCTAATGGATTTTTTAGTGAATTTTACGTGGACCTCTCTGGGCAACCTGTGGTTCCTGGCATAGTTTGTTTGTATTCTATAGATTTCATCAATATGGTCTTTGACCTCGTCTAATTCGATTTGTGTATTATCAGTGATCAGCTGAGCCAATTTGTTAAATAAATCTTCGTCTGTATTTTCTGGGATGTTTTGAAAGCGGAGAAAGTAAGACGCTTTCTCCATCTCCAGGACTGCGATAGAGTTTTCAAGCTCATTATTGGCCGCAATTAATCTTTTTTCTGCTTCAGTTCTTCTTTCATCGATTCTTTTTGTGTCTGTTTCAATATTTTGTATCCTCTGCTCGTGGTTAATTATAATTTCTTGTATACCTTCCAATTGGTTTTCCAAACCTTCAATCTTTCCAGACATCTTTTCAAAGTTTTGTTTTGTTTCCTCATGGTTTTGTCTTATGGTTTCTTGGGTAGCTGTAGCTGCCTCTTGGCTGCGAACCATGAACTCTTGAATCAAGTTGAGCGAGGCCTGAATCGATTGCAGAGAAGTTTTATCCATAGTTGCCATTTCTGTATTTGGCTTTGTAGTTTGCATTGTCGGGGTTCCTGGTGTAGATTTTTTTTGGTATTTAGAGAAGTTAGTTGTCATACTCCCTATCCAGACAAAAGTGGTTAACAAGTTGTCGAAAGTACTGTCCTTTCCACGTATTCAATTAGTTAGTAAAGGAGGAGATGTTATTTAAATCACAGTTCAAGGTTAGTCTCGTTTGGCAAGTTGGAATAATTAAATTTGTTCTGACGTAGCTGAATTCTCCAATATTGATAAAGAGAAGAGTCAAATATAAAATTTCTGATTTCTGCTATCTAATTGATTATGTCTATATCTATCACTTGACTATTCACTTGTTACCAATTAATCCGTTAATCAGTTAAATAAATAATATACAACAGTGTTCAATGGAAATATCAGTAAGGTATAGATAGGAATAAAATTTAAATAGACAATTAAGATAAATACTTAGTTATTCTTAAAATATACTCTAATATTAATGGTAATCAAGGTTATGTAAGTTAATTAATTCTTAGTTAACAATTAATAGAGAGTAATAAATAGTATAAATATTATAAATATTATAAATAGTATAAATCTACCTTAAATTACTTCTAGGTTGATCTTAGAAATCCTTACCACGTTCTATAAGCACTATTATAAGCACTGTACCTAATAGTTAATAGTTAATCCTTAATAGTATTAATCAATATCAATTATCAAATGTCAATTAATTTAAAGTTCTTGATGTAACCGTTAAGCAAATATTCAATTAATCACTTTTAATTCTTAAATAGGGACAGATGGAGAGAGAGATGGGATTTCTTACTGTTAGTTAGAAGAGGGGGGGAGAAAAGAGAGAGGGGGAAAAGGAAAAAGGAGATTAATAAGCTAGGGAGAACAAGTAAGAAAAGAGGGAAAAAGAAAAAGAAAAAGAAAAAAGAAAGGGAAGAGAAGGAAACGAAAATAATAGTTGTAAAAGTAATAATAGTAATAATAATAAAGTGGACTAAGAAATAAACAATTAATAAGTAACGTAAGTAATTATGAATAATTAATTAAGTAAATTAAGCAAATACAACACGTTTCAGTCGGCTCAAAATTCGCAGCGTTGATTTCAAGTAAGCGTCAGCAGTTCAGTCACTAGTTTTCACCAGCACTCGAGGTATCTTGAATGTCGGCAACGGTTTTCTGATTCTTCCACTAGGCACACAAAAAAGAGGGCCATCTTCTCTCCTTCTCTGTCCTTCTCTCCTTCTATGTCCTTCTCTTCCTTCAATCACCTTAAATTATACAACCCCCACAGACCATACCGAAGCATCAAGCTTTTAACCCTCTTTCACCCTCCTTCACTTCCTCTCTGTCGTCTCTGTCGTCTCCTAGCCGAGTTTCCTTCTTTCTCCTCCGTATTAATGGTGGCTGGGTATCTGGGGTCGATGGAGGGGAGGGGGGATAAATAATGCAAAAAGAAGACAGGCGGCGGTTGTCTCAACTCACAAAACTCCTATCGTCGATCCTACTTGCCTCCTTCGAGCTGGTGTACGGCTGTAGAGGCTCTTCACGATCTGGTTTCTGCAGCGGCGGCAGCGGCGTTCATCAACCGCGCCTCGCTCATGTGGATCAAGGAAATGCAATCCCGCCTAGGGCCCGAGGTTGGGCGCCTCCGCCAGGACTTAAGTAAGCTATTGGCGGCGATGGAATTTTCAGCGGACGCCACTCTTCACGCGGCCAAGTTCTCCACCAGAAGCATGGCAACCACATTGTCATCGCGCCGCCTGCTGTGGCTACGGAACTGGCAGGCGGATCTTAAATCTAAGTGGCGCCTAGCCTCCGGCCCCTTCCAAGGCTCCACCCTCTTTGGGGACTTGTTGGAGAAAGTCTTAGTGGAGGACAAAGATAAGAGGAAAGTACTTCCTAGAGCTAACAGGCGACCGGACAGGAGGTTCACACCTTATTCAAGGCACCAGTCCTTTCGTTGGGAACCCTCCATCGGCCCCGCTCAGAACCAAAGTTCCTTCTCCCAGGGACAGTACAACCAACAGTCCTATAGGAGTGACCATGGCTCCTTTCAGGACAGGACAAGGGGCTATCATCAATCCAGGAGGCCCTTTCGTGGAAACACTCAAAGAGGGTTCAAACGCACAAAATGATGCGACCGGCCCTCAGCCAATCGGAGGGAAACTACAGGGGTTCTACACGGCCTGGCAAGCGACATCCTCCGACAGATGGGCCATAGCAACAGTTACACAAGGGCTCCGATTGGAATTCATCCAACCACCTCCCAGCCGTTTCCTGCGCTGTCCCATAATAAAGGACATTTCAAAGAAACTACAATTGCGCAAAGAAATCTCACATCTGTTAGACATCCAGGCCATAGAATTGGTTCCGCAACAGGACGAGGGCAAGGGATTTTATTCCATGATTTTCATCGTCCCCAAACCCTCAGGAGGCTGCAGGTTGATCCTCAACCTGAAGCAACTGAACCTCTTCATAAAATACCGAAGGTTCAGGATGCACTCCTTGCAGACCATTCTGGCTTCCATCCGATACCGAGACATTTTAACATCCATCGACCTCAAGGAGGCATATCTGCATGTCCCTATTCATCCGGACCATCGCAGATTTCTCAGATTTTTCACCGAAGGCAGACACTACCAGTACAGGGCCATGCCATTCGGCCTGTCATCGGCCCCAAGGACATTTACGAAGCTCCTGGACGTATTGACTGCCAGCTTAAGAGCACGATCCATCAGGCTGATGGCGTACCTGGACGACATAGTCATTTTGTCCAGGTCCCAGGTAGCTGCAGAGAGAGATCTCAACGAGACAGTTCGCACATTAGAACTCCATGGCTTCACAATCAATGTGGCGAAAAGCCAGTTGGTACCTACCACCAAGCTACTACACCTAGGAGCTATTATAGACACGCAAGAGGGCACGGTGTCATTGTCACCAGAGAGACAGGACAACATCCGGTGATTGATTTCCGGTCTTCGCAATAGCTTACTTAAGTCCTGGCGGAGGCGCCCGACCTCGGGCCCTAGGCGGGATTGCATTTCCTTGATCCACATGAGCGAGGCGCGGTTGATGAACGACGCTGCCGCCGCTGCCCGGAATCCCCAGCCAGACATCTGGTGTGCTTTACGTAGCAATGTCTCCGCTTTCCTCTCCTCTGGTCTTAAGCATTCCCCGGTCTCTGAGGGAACCAACACGCTGGAGACAAGCGTAACGACCGGCTGGTCAATTGGGGGAAATTCGAGCAGCTTTTCCACCTCCTCGTCGAAGGTATAAAATTTCCTCTCGAGGTTGGAAGGCCCTTGAGCCGCCGCTGGCGGCTGCCAAGGTCTTTTTATCCCTTTTACGAAAATGCCTGATGCAGGAAAATGGTCGGACTCGGGTTGAGGCTCTTCCAGTAGCGAGGCCGAAGTTTGACCCGACTCAGCGGTTTCTGGAGTCTTAGCTGAGCCAGGCAGATTCATCACTTGCTTGGCTTTAGACAATAAGGTTCTGAAGAGCGCTGGTTTGAACAGGCCAACCGAAGGGGCTTGTTCGGGTGTAGTCTCATCCTCGGAAAAGCCATATTCCGGTTCACTGTCCTCAAACTGTTCCTGCTCTTCCAATAAGGAACCAAAACCCGAGGGGGGCGGTGCCAACCATGAACCTGTCACTTGTTGAGGAGGCCCTCCATACTGCTGCACCCCTGGAGCCATGCCCTGCGAGTACGCATTTGCGATAAAGTCCTGCAGGTCTGGGGGCAAATTCTGCCACGCCCCTGGCTGGGAGCGCAAGCCCGCCGCTGTGGGCGTAAAGGTGGCTGTTGGCCCCTGGAGGCCTCTTGTTACCTGTGCTGCCGAGCCTGGTCTGGCCCAGGATGTGCTGGGCGAAGGCATAACCTGGGGCAGGGGCAGAAACTGCCTCTCCGGTGACCAGTCCCCTTCTGGCGTAACCCCTGTAGGCCCAAAGGTAGATGGGGGTGACATAGGGTCTGAAGGCTGCCTCTGAGTCAGAGGGAGACCACTGGGGATGCCTGTAATGCTGCTTCCAGCTTCTTTTCCAACGCTTTAATACGTTTTTCAGCCTCTTTAATGGAGGAGGAAGAGGCAGATGAGTGTGATTTTGCTTTCTCTTTGGCCTTCCCCTTTGCCTTGTCCTTAGATGAGGCAGGAGAGCTGGGGAATCACCCAGAAAATGCCGCCTTTAGCCTCCCTGGGCCTGCGCCTGCGCACTAGGGCTGCTCTGCCCGTTCGCGCTTGTTTGCCGCCTTAATAAACGTTTTCGCGCCCAAAGACGCCTTGCCGCTCCAGCCGCTTTCAAAATGGCGGCGCCCAGCTTCCGTGGCTCCTCGGGCCGCTGTCGGGCCCCTCCGTTACTGGGGAGGGTCTCCCCGCCCCGTCCTGTACTCCAGGGGTGGCTGGTACCCGCTGCGATCCCCCTTTAGGGCGCTTGGCGGTTCCGGCGGCGGCGGCTTCCGCGGCAGCTCTAGCGGCCGCTCCGCTGACTTCCCTGTCAGCTGTGAGGTGTTTGGCTTCGCCCGCTCCGTGCGCGCCTTTCTCAAGCCTCCCAGTGGGGGGGGGGGCACCTTTGGCTGACAGCCCCGGTATGGTCTCGGAGACCAGGGACCCCCAGGCTGGGTGCTTCTCTACAGGGTGCTCCCACTGGGGAAAAGCAAACAACCCCTGAGAAGATTCGTTGGGGGTGTTGTCTGCTGAGGACAGAGACCCCTGACCGTCTGATCCTCTTCAGTCTTCTGCATCTGAAACACAAAGAAAAGGATTAAAATGGTAACAACATTTTATTTTACTATTTTTACTATTTTAAAGTACTTAAACTGTTAAGCCACAACTCAGTATGTCTCTACTCTGAGACTGAGTTTTTAAAACTGGCTCATGGGGAGAGCAGAGGGGGCGGTGCTCAATTAATATGTAAATTTTTAACTCAGTCTCTACCAATAGGATTGGAGTATTACCCATGTTGGACTCTCCTTCCAGATGCAATGGAGAACATACAGGACTCTGCTTCGTTTGGAAAGATGGTGGACCACTTGGTGGACAGCTAAAGCAGCCAGGCATATCTGCTGGCAGGTGGATGTCCAGCAGCTCTTTACCCTGGTCCCATTTGCTTGTCTCACAACATCAGTCATGGAGTCTTCTCCAAGAGACAGAATCTAAACCTCTCCAGGAAAGAAGTGACTCCTCCAGAGGACCATTTCATCTTGGTTCTAGATTACTCTTGGTGAGATCAAGGCCATTGAATCCAAAAGGTGCGATTTTCCTTAAATTAGTGTGAAGTGTGTATTGTGAGTTTCTTGGGGTGTTAATAGAATAGAATAGAATTTTATTGGCCAAGTGTGATTGGACACACAAGGAATTTGTCTTGGTGCATATGCTCTCAGCGTACATAAAATAAAATATACATTTGTCAAAAATCATGTGGTACGACACTTAATGATTGTCATAGGGGTCAAATAACCAATGAAGAAGCAATATTAATAAAAATCTTAGGATATAAGCAACAAGTTACAGTCATACAATCAACATGGGAGGAAATGGGTGATAGGAATGATGAGAAAAACTAGTAGAATAGAAGTGCAGATTTAGTAGAAAGTCTGACAGTGTTGAGGGAATTATTTGTTTAGTAGAGTGATGGCATTCGGAAAAAAACTGTTCTTGTGTCTAGTTATCTTGGTGTGCAGTGCTCTGTAGTGACGTTTTGAGGGTAGGGGTTGAAACAATTTGTGTCCAGGATGTGAGGGGTCAGTAAATATTTTCCCCGCCCTCTTTTTGACTCATGCAGTATACAGGTCGTCAATGGAAGGCAGGTTGGCAGCAACAGGTAGAGTGCTGTACTGCAGGCCACTGAAGCTGACTGTAGATCTGAAGGTCAGCAGTTCAAATCTCATCACCGGCTCAAGGTTGACTCAGCCTTCCATCCTTCCGAGGTGGGTAAAATGAGGACCCCGATTGTGGGAACAATAGGCTGGCTCTGTTAAAAAGTACTATTGCTAACATGTTGTAAGCCGCCCTGAGTCTAAGGAGAAGGGTGGCATAAAAATTGAATGAATGAATGAATTAATGAATGAATGAATGAATGAATGAATGAATGAATGAATGAATAAATAAATAAATAGCTTTTTCTGCAGTTCTGATTGTCCTTTGAAGTCTGTGTCGGTCCTGTTGGGATGAAGGGGCAGCAAAGTCCAGGCTGAATAAGCAAGTTGCAGAATCCATGACCATGTGGAAAATAATTAACTTGATATACAACATGAAGAAAACCTATTGCTAACTTCCATATAAGGAAATATATGCCTTACTCTCATTCCTTTGCTAATCATCAGTAAACCAGGAAATGGAGCTTCCGTTAATTATCTATAGGGAAGTCACGAGAGATTGCCTTATATGGTGCATGAGTGAATGGTAGTAGGGGGATGGCTTAATGTATGTGGCTTTCGCAAATTGGTTATTCTATACCACATGTCAGGAAAAGTGAAATACAATAAAAGGAGCGATCTTGATTTAACAGAGGTCGTCTCATCGAGAAAACTTTCTCTGTCGCTTCATTCTGATGTGGCAATCATGGCATTCTGTGCCTCCCTAGAGGTCGACCCACTGGGGGAGGGCAGTTTGCCTTCACACCACCTTCCTCAGTTCCTTTTGTCACCCTTCTATTGCACCTGGGGTTCTATATTTCTCCACTCCTATCTCCCTCATTTTGCTCTCTCCCTTCCCCCCACTCTCAAGAGCAGCATCAGTAGCAAAATCTGACAAATTCAAGAGGAGAGAAAAGGGTGGGGATGGGGGAGGTTTCCTGGATTTCTTTCCTTTCTAAGACAGTTGGCTGTTGGAAGTTGCTAAACCTTTTCCTTCATCAGAGGTAGTCGTGCTCTGAGTACTTTTCAGAATGCATACAGGCCCAGTTATTATCTTCTAGGCCATGATAGCTGATTATGTTTTGACCTATTTTTGTCCAGGGTTTTCACGTCCCCAGCCCATGACAGAGACCTTTCTGTTCCTTTCTCGCCTGCGAACTGTTGGCACAGACTCTTCAACAAACTCCTGTTCACAGGTTGTCTCATCCTGTAAAGAGAGAAAATGAAAATATCAAAGCCACAGATGTGGACTGGCAAAGTACAGTGCTACCTCGTCTTATAAACTTAATTCGTTCCATGACCAGGTTCGTAAGATGAAAAGTTTGTAAGGCGAAGCAATTTTCCCCATAGGAATCAATGTAAAAGCAAATAATGCATGCAACCCCATCCCAAAAGTCACCCCTTTTGCCTTGCGCCGCTGGGAATCCCCACCTCCAGATTTCCGTTGCCTGCCAAAGCACGGGGATTCCCCTGAGGCTCCCCTCGCTGGGATTCAAAGCAGCGCTGGCAAAAATGAAGGGATTTTCCGAGGCGAAGATTCCCAGTGAGGGGAGGCTCAGGGCAATCCCAGCGCTTCAGCTGATAATGGAAGTCCGGAGATGGGGCATCCCAGCAACGGCAGCTCAGGTTCGTAAGATGAAAATAGTTCAGAAGAAGAAGCAAAAAAATCTTAAGCACCAGGTTCGTACCACAAAAAGTTCTTATGAAGGGTGGTATCACTGTATTTTTTTTTCTCCTCCAATTAGAATCATAAGGTTGGAAAGGTACCTTGGAGGTCTTCAACCTCCAGCTCAAGGGCAGAGTCCTTATTAGCTCTCAGTCATCCTCACCTCAACCCTGACAGGGATGAAGGCAAGCAACCAAAGAGGTTTGATATAAACAGCTCCATGATGCATCCTCACTTCTCCCACAAGGTGTTTTGCTCTCTTTTTTTCTTCTTCTTTCCTTTTTCTTCCTTTTTCTTTCTTTTTTCTTTTTCTTTCCCTTGTGTCTTTCTTTTATTTTTTATTTTTCTTTTCTTTCTCTGTACCTATCATGTTCCATCATCTATCTTCTATCATCCATTTTCACCTATCAGATTCTGACAACTATCATCTTTTTATTTATCATCCATCTCTCTGTCCACATATCAACTACCTATCCATCCATCTCTATCATTCTATTTATCATCCATCTATCTACCTATCATCCATTATCTGAGTACCTATCGTCTATTTCAGAGATCGTGATGGCTATTGCCTCTTCATGTGTGTGTGTGTAATCAATGTTGCTTCCTAAGTGGACAGTTTGATTTCACAGAAGTTTGATTTACTTGGAGTTATATTGTATTGTTTAAATTTTCCCTTTATTTTTTTGAGCAGTATATATACACACACTCAAACATCCAGGGTAACACCACACATACATTACAAAACAGCTGACCAGTCTGCAGGCATCAACTGCAACAACTACTTATGATGTCATCCCTAATCTGCAAACATCAACTGCATCAATTACTCAAATGTTACCCCACCAACTAATCAGGATGTTTCAACACAGCCAACCAATCTGCTTACAGTAGCTGAGCCAGCACTCCACACATACCACCAGTATTTATAGAGAGATGGTAGCTCAGATCACGCTTTGTTTGCCTGAACACAAAACCAAAAGCACCAGCCTGAAGATGACGAGTGGGATCTCGTTGGAATGTTGACAAGATTCTATCAAACTTACATGGGAAAAGACCCAAATATGCCAAGACCTACATACCTATACCTGTGAAAATCTATGAAAATGTGTGTGTGTGTGTGTGTGTGTGTGTTGAATCAGCTTGGTGTACCTAAATATGGGAGGGAGCACACAACTTCCTTTTTGCATATTGCAATATACAAGACAGATAAATTGTTTATAGCCGACAAACTATATCTACCATTTATTCATCATCCATCCAACTCTATCTATCTATCTATCTATCTATCTATCTATCTATCTATCTATCTATCTATCCATCCATCCATCCATCCATCCATCCATCCATCCATCCATCTTTATTTTTATTTATTGTTAGAGTTGAAAGGGACCATGCAGGTCATCAAGTCCAACCCCCTGCCCGAACAGGAATCCTAAAGCACCCCAGCCAAGTGGCAGTCCAATCTCCTCTTGAAAGTGTCACTAACTAACTAACTAACTAACTAACTAACTAACTATCTATCTATCTATCTATCTATCTATCTATCTATCTATCTATCTATCTATCTATCTATCATCTATCTGGCATCCAACTCATGAAGTTTATTTCTGCGACCTATGATCTCCAGGATCTGGTTCTCAAGAAAAGTCACCAGGATCATTTTTTGTAGAAGCCCGCTCCCATTCTTTGTTCTTCCACCCTCCCATTCCTTCTCTCCTGGCTTTCCAGTCCTTATTGGACAGAAACCCCCCATTTCTCCAGGGTGATTCCTGCTCCTGTTCTTGGCTCCTTCCCCACCACATTCTCCTCCTTCAGAGCTGATGGGTTCAAGAGCTGAGCTGGATCTTCCCTGCAGAGCAGCCAATCAAAAGGTCTCCAGCAGGAGGGGCTGAGTCGCAGTGAAGTCCCAAGCAACTCACAATTCAAGGGTCTTCATGATTACCTTGAAAGCCTTAGAAAGACTTTGGGGATGAAAGTTCCCCCACCCAACACCTCAGTGGCCTTGGTGCTAAGTGCTTGGGTACTTCCCAAGCCCAGAGTTTTGCATCTTACAGAAGGCCCAGATGGGAGGAGATGGGGCTGACATCATGGTGATACAATTCCATGGCCCCCTGCATGCGCAAATGACCCTCCCCACTGCTCTTGGTATGTGATGCCTGTTTTTCGCTCTCCCCAGGCTTCAGAGCCTTTCCAGGAGCCTGAGGAGGGTGAAAATGGCCTCCCCACTGGGAGTCCTCTGGAGGCCAGAAATGGCCTCTTTCAAGTTGGGAAACGGGCCATTCTGGCCTCCAGAGAACCTCCAGGTTGGTGGAGAAGGCTGTTTTTGTCGCGCTGGAAATTGCCAGCCCCCAACGACATTGAGAAACATCCAGTAGTTAGAGAGTTAATTCTGTCTAGTAAGGTAGCTCCTCCTGTGTGATGTAACCTGTTTGCTCACATCCTGTCTCTTCTTGAAGAAGAAGGGCTGTCCTTAGTTAGGAGACATCTTTTCTCCATACATCCTTAGCCAGAGGATGTGCTTTTTATGTCTCTTCAGACTTTTATTGTTTTTATACTTTTATAATAAAAACTAATTGTTCATTCGAACATGATTTGTCTGTACTTCAATATCCATCACCTCCGGAAGCTCCCGGCTCACTCCTCACGGGCTGAGCGCCTTGTCTAAGGTAAGGGGGTCATTCCATCCCGACATGGTAGCCGAACACGGTTCTTATTGAAGTTATAGACCCCGCTTACACCCCGTAAGCTTCCTAGGAATTTTTCCCGAATGCCAGCGAAAAAGAAACGTAATCCTCTCACGCAATCCTACGTGGATTCCCTCACGAGTGACCAGTTGGCCCAACTCAAGGAGACAATTCGTGTAACCGATTGTAAAAGGAATCCTACAATGTCTTTGCACGGTGAGAAGGAAGTTCTTCCAGCTGACGCCTGCACTCAACAAACCGTAAGTGAATCTTACTTCATTGATGATGTAGAAACCAGGGAAAAGGATTGTAAATCTACCCAGGGTGAGCCCTCCGGCAGTATTTCCATTAATCCTAGCGAAGATGAGGAGGAAGAAACTTTAACTCTGTTCCCCTCGCAATCATCCGGCACGCACGTTAAGGCACAAGCCAAGACAAGGCACCTAGATGATTTCAGCTCTCTCGCTTCTGCTAATATAAAAGGAACTTCCCTAAACTTGCAGACAATAGAGCAGCTCATTGAGAAGGATGAGAAGGAGATACATTCTTTGGAATCAGTCTGTCTCCGCTTTGATAACATTCCTACAATGAAAAATGTAGAGCAGCAAGAAATCTATTTCAGTTATTTAAAAAAGGCTGATGATGCCAGGACTGAATTACGATCTCTGAAAAAACTTCAGCTTAAACTTATTACAGAAAAGATGGAGGTTATGTCCATGAGAGGTAGTTCACGTGCTCATTCTCCACAGGGAGAGATAGAAGGAATCCATTCCTCCCACTCACCCCAAGATACGCATGAGCACATCGTAAATCCTCCCGTGGTCACACACTTTTTTCCGCCAAGCTCTAACATAGAACACATTCCTTTCAAAGAAGGGAGGGCTACTCAGCCCGAAGATAAAAAAATGGTCCCTTTGCAGTTTGAAGCTGTTGCAAGCCGAGAAAGGGGGAGGCTTTCCCCCACTGCTACAAGTTACGCAGCAGCGGCCACTAGTGGATGGAATGCGCCACAGGCACAGTTAATTCCTGAAACAAATGCATTTGAAGTGAAGCCTAATGAACTTAGACTTTCCCTCACAGCTAAGATGCAAAGGCAATCGGTCCCTCATGTTCCAGATTCTTCTGTTTCATCGCAGAGACCTCCAGTTTTTATTCCACAGATGCCTGTAAAACTTCCCCAGATGGGACAGCCACAAGGTTTGCCAGGAGGAGTTGGGGCTCAACCCCAGCAACTCCAAGCGGTCCAGCTGACTGCATCAACAAGGCATGCCATCACCTCTCCTACACTGAAAGGTGAGTTTGTGCTGTTACCAAATCAACTGGATTTTAAAGTATGGCTTTGCAGGATAGGACTGATCTTTATACTCATGTCTATAGACTCTGATGTTTTGTTCAACCCATGTACTCCTGAATGGAAGAAGGTTGTTGACAGATTCAGCAGATATCCACTGCCTTTTAAATCTACTCAGAGACTCTGTAACATGCTAACTGAAGAAGCAGAGTTGCTGAACACTGGCCTTAGACCTATGTCAGCAGCATTTAAATCTAACTTGGCCAAGGGCGGTCAGCAGAAAACAAGTACTCCAAAGTACTCACGCCAGAAACCTTTTAAGAAGGATGACACTCGCAAATCTCCTGATGTGCAAAGTGTGAAGTCTGGCGAGACTGATCATCCACCTTATCCAACCCAGCCTAAAGGCGCACACAAGAAAGGATCCAGAGGAAAGAGTTCTGGAGCTGCAAAGTCAACTCCCAAAGACTCCAAAGATGAGAAACCTACTTATGTTGGTACCATCCACCTCAGCATTGTTCCTGACAAGAGTCCACTCTACGACATTCGTGAGTTATGGACCCTAGACAGCGGAGCAGCGGCACACATCGCGTACCGGAAGGAATCCTTCAGTGAGCTACACCCGACAGATGTCAAAGAAGTGTTTGGAGTTGGTGATCTACGTTCCAAGGTGGAAGGAAAAGGAAAAGTCTTCGTCAAAGAACTGGACTCCCTTATCTCAAATGTTTTCTACGTTCCAACTGCCAAGAACAACATCCTTAGTGGATATTGCCTGAGAGAAGAATTGAAGGTTGTAATAAACTATGAACTTGTTGACACCAACATTATCAAGGATGGCAAACTTCTTGCTACTGCCATCCCCATCAAAGGTGTCTTTTATTTGCAACCCAAACCTGCCAGCAAAGGTAGTGTAAGTATAAGCGTTCCAAAGGGCGTATGCACAGGTCCAGAGAGAAACCCTGGTGCCACCGCTAGTTCAAAGGTTCCTAAAACCAATGAAACCCCTGAGGTTCCTAATGCTGTTAAAAATGTTAAACATATGTTAACAAACAAATCTTTTCATTCCAGGTGCATTCACAGATGGCATCGTCGCTTGGGGCATGCTTCTTACCCCGTTTTAGCAAAGATGTCTGAACATGTTGATGGTTTCACAATTGATGGGGCTTGCAAGGTTTACCTAGATTGTAAAATTTGTAATTCTGCAAAATCCCGGCACTCCCCGGTTCCTAAAATTGCTGTCCGGCTGTGTACACGCATCTTTGAATTGGTCCATACCGACGTTGTCGGTCCATTTCGGCCTACTGTTGGTAAACGTAAGTACTTCTTAACTGTAGTTGACAGTTACTCACGATATGGCTATGTTTTTCTTTTAAAACAAAAATCAGAGGCGTTTGAGGCTTTTAAAGGCTTTGCTGCAGAGATACTTACCCAACACGACGTCTGGATCAAGCGGATTCAAAGTGATCGTGGAGGCGAATTTATGTCGTAACAGTTCCAAGGATGGATGGCCAGGAATGGAATCCGCCAGCAGACCTCATCACCTGGGACGCCACAGCAAAATGGTGTGTGCGAACGCAGGAACGGCATTCTACAGACAATGTTTCGCTGTCTCATTGAGGATGCAAACGTGCACTTTTCATACTGGGGCGAAGCATTAAGGTATGCTAATTACATTGTTAACAGAACATGGAGTAGCGTCATTCAAGACACTCCTTATTACTTGCTCTATGGCAAGAAACCTGACATTCAAAACATTTACATTTTTGGTTGTTATGCCACTGTTAACATTCCAGTTGAACAGAGAAGAAAAGGAGGTCCTGTGTCAGAAAGAATGAGATTCATCGGCTTTGATGAAGTCTCCAAGTACCACAAATTTGCTGACTCTCATCACAGAGTTTACATTTCTAATTCAGCCAAATTTGAGGAAGACACAAATTGGTCCAGTATACATAGTAATGATACTTCAGTTTATTTTCCTAAGGAAAGTGTGCAGAGTCCTGATGCCCAGGGATCTGTGCCAGATATTCCTGATGTTCCAGATGATGAACAGCCTTCGACAGTTGCCGAGGAAACCTCTGGTGATGAACTTGAAGGCGGAGATGATGATGAAGGATGGACCAGCGTTCCCAGACGTTCCAAGAGAACTACCAAAGGAACTCCTCCAAAGAGATTTGCACAGCAAGTATCTGACTCTCCTTATCTTTTCATGTGTAACAATCTTACACTTCCACCTGATCATTTTCACCAGATCAAACTTTTGCCTGACTCTGAACAAGAAAAATGGCATGAGGCTATGGAACACGAACTGGACTGTTTAAAGAAACTTAATGTGTTCCAGAAGGTGGAGCCTCCTAACAAGAAGAAAGTCATTGGCACACGCTGGGTGTATAAAGTCAAACAAAAGCCTAATGAGGAAAAGCTGTATAAAGCTAGACTCGTAGCTCAAGGATTCTCTCAAGTTTATCCAGAAGACTACACTGACACATACTCACCCACAGTCAGAAATGAAAGTGTCAAGATTGCCCTAATCACTGCTGTTGCTTTGGGTTTAGAGGTTTTTCAGTTCGATGTAGAGACTGCCTATTTGAACGCTGATCTGGATGAAGAGATCTACGTCAAGGGTGCTCCTGGATTCCAGAACCGAGAAGGAGAGGTTTGGTCTCTGAGCAAGTCTTTATACGGCCTCAAGCAGAGCGCCCTCTGCTGGTACAAATTATTATCCCAAAAGCTAAATTCAATGGGCTTTATTAAGTCCGAATCTGATGGATGCGTGTTCACAAAAGGGCAAGGTAAGACTTATGAAATTGTTCTTGTTTATGTTGATGATATTGTTTATGTGGGTCTCAATGAAAGCACTAGTCAAACTTTTGCTAAGGGCCTTGAGAAACATTTCACCTTGAAAAGCCTAGGGCATATCAATGATTATCTAGGTGTTCAGTTTGAGAAAACTGAGAAGGGGTTCTCTCTTTCACAAGAAAGTAAGGTTGACCAGCTTTTGCAAAATTGTAACATGTCTGATGCGCATACTTGTCGTTCTCCTATGCAAACTGACTTTTACAGGTTAACCCGAGAAGAGTATCCTGATTTTGAGAACAAAACATTGTACCGGTCAGTGATTGGATCGCTATTGTACATCAGCAGCTGGACGAGACCTGACATTTCACTGAGTGTGAATCTACTGTCCAGATACGTTGGAAAGGCTACCACGTTTCATTGGTCTTGCATAAAGAAGCTGCTCAAATACATGAAGCTCACGAAAGGCAAGAAGCTGTACCTTGAGCCAGATCATGTTGGGTACCCTGAAGTGATTTGTTATGCTGATGCTGACTGGGCAAGTGACACAGAAACACGAAAAAGTACTTCTGGTTATATCATGTTTTTAAATGGTTGTCCTTTCTTTTGGAAAGTTAGGCAGCAGAAGTTTATTTCTTGCTCTTCAACTGAATCTGAATATGCATGTGTTTCTGATTGCTGTAATGCATTAATGTCTCTTTTTCCTCTCATTGATAGTATTTGGAAAGGTCCTATGACACCAATTGTTATTATGGAGGATAATATTTCAGTTGCATTCATTGCTGAAGCTGAATTTGTTGGAGCTCGTTCACGGCACATTCACATCCGGTATCAAAATATCCGAGAGAAGGTGAAAGATGGTTTCGTGAAATTTCAGTATGTGGCTACTACTGAGCAGATCGCTGACTTGCTGAATAAGCCATTGCCAGCTGATCAACATGAATACCTCACCAACAAAATGTGCCTTAAGTGAATTGATGTCTTGATGTCCTGATGTCCCTCTTGTCTCTGATGACTGACAAAGAAGGGGTGTCGCGCTGGAAATTGCCAGCCCCCAACGACATTGAGAAACATCCAGTAGTTAGAGAGTTAATTCTGTCTAGTAAGGTAGCTCCTCCTGTGTGATGTAACCTGTTTGCTCACATCCTGTCTCTTCTTGAAGAAGAAGGGCTGTCCTTAGTTAGGAGACATCTTTTCTCCATACATCCTTAGCCAGAGGATGTGCTTTTTATGTCTCTTCAGACTTTTATTGTTTTTATACTTTTATAATAAAAACTAATTGTTCATTCGAACATGATTTGTCTGTACTTCAATATCCATCACCTCCGGAAGCTCCCGGCTCACTCCTCACGGGCTGAGCGCCTTGTCTAAGGTAAGGGGGTCATTCCATCCCGACAGTTTTTGCTGTGCCCAGGCTCCTGGAAAGGCTCTGGAGCTTGAGGAGAGCAAAAAATGGGCCTTCCCCACCTCCTCCATTGGCTGAAAACAGGCTGTTTCCGGACTCCCAGTGGGCCTAGAAGGTCCCAAAATCAGCTGTGCATGTCAGATCTGAACTTACTGGTATCTCCCCACCAATATGGTTCCATGTGCCACATGTGGCACACTTTCCACAGGTCCGCCAACATAGGTCTATCCCATTTAGTTTTATTTCTACTCCAAAGTCCGATTTCAACCTAGCTAGTTCTAAGAAGAAACCATGGCTGGTTGTAGAAAGCTAAGCTGGTCTGACTAGTTTGGCATTTGCACCCAAGGAAGACAAATCACAAACGAGTCAAAAGGCCCATTTTGAAAAAAGAAATGGCAAAGCACTTCCACACTGTTGCTGAGAATATTATGTGGGTGTGAATGGAGAAGAAACAATGGATGGAAACTAACCAAACAGAGAAGCAGTCTAGAACCAAGGAGAAACTTTCTAACTAGTGGAAGTGTATAGATATAGAAACAAGGTCAGCCAATGGGAGCTGACTGGTAACTGAAACAGTTTTGGAGCCTGGTTTCAGTTAAGCTGCGTTCAGCTCTGTGCTAAAACTGATCTAGTCTGTCTGTTGAATTGAAACTGGAATTCTTCTCTGCTCTACTCTGGCAGTATTTGTACTTAATTACAATCTCTCCGCTCTACCACATTGGAAGAACCACTCTTGGTATTGTTTTTATGTCCTGAGTGTTGTTATGTATATAAAGAGAAGTTAATGAATATCAGTTATCTGAGTATGCTTTTTAGATTTAAATTGCTGCAACAAGCTCTGACAGCTTCCTCCCAGACAAGAGGAAAGTGTAACCTTCTGAGATTTAGAGGAAATGGGGAAAGAAATACCTGCATCGTGTTCTTCTTCCTTTCTGACTCCTCTTCCAAATGTTGTAAATGGGGAAGGGTCTTGTAGAGAACATGGGGGAAACTCTCAGGAAGGCTCTGCCAGCCACAACAGCTCAGTCAACACAGAAAGACACAGGGATGTGGGGGAGAGAGTCAGTGGACGTGTTTGTTTCACTTACAAAGAATCCCGGCTCCCAAGATAAAGACAGCCACACCTCCCAGAGAAATCCACAATGTGGTAGCTAAAGAAGGAGAAACATGGTTCTGATTAGAGAGATACTGAGATCCCTAAAGTAGATGCTGAGCAGTGGAAGACATTCCCAACCTGCACTGCCCTCCAAAAGGTGCCCCCACCTGAAGGAAGCCTTCCCTCTCCTCCAAGGCTGCAGAGGGGAGAGAGAATGGCCCTGAAGGGCAGAAGGAAGAACTACAACCAATCATCTCTTGTATCATCATTTTTTTAATAACCTTTGCTGTTAGGTTATCACTTCCAATACCCCTGAAAGAAATCACTTCTTACATACCACTAAATACAGGACTGTATTTTCTTCTCTGCACCAGAAAACCTGAAATGATGCGGCAGAAAATTCCTCTCCCCCACCCTTGAACTATTGATGTAACATTTACTAATAATGGTGTATATCATTTGGACTGTTTGCTGGGAGGCAGAATTTTTTTCCTTTGATATACCCCAAAGCTAAGGTGCAGCTCCAGTGCACCTTATACTCCCCAAAAATATGTTATTTTATAAACACAATATTGTTGTGTTGAAATAACATAGTATCAAAAGAGAGGTTTTGATTGAGGTTGTCTAGATCAGTGATTTTCAACCTTTTTTGAGCAGCGGCACATTTTTTACATTTACAAAATCCTGGGGCACACCACCAACCAAAATGACACATAATAAATAAATCTAATAAATAAATCTAATAAATAAACAAACAAACAAACAAACACACACACACACACACACACATACATACATACACACATAACCCCCTCATATATACAATCCCATGTAATATCCCCTTATAAATACCTGTACAGTCAATCATCAATCATCCCTCCTCAAATTTATACCACTGTCTCATTTCTGGGTACTTCTCCTGTCTTTCCCCCTTTTTGTCTCTCATTCCTTCTCCCATCCCTGTCTCTCTCCCCCCCCCCTTATGTGTGTGTGTGTATGCACACTGGAACCATTTCCAAAACCAGTTGAGGGCTGGGTTTTTTCCCCTTTTATTCTTTTCAAAAACAGGTGTGGGTTGGGGGGGGTTCTTATTATTTGGGTGCTTTTTACCATATGCTTTAAGAATCACCTCTCTCTCTCTCTTTTGTTTCTCTCTCCTCTCATTCTCTGCCTCAATCATTTTCTCATTTCTCCTTTTTTCTCCCCTTTTTGTTCTCATTTCTCTCTCTCCTTTCCTCTCCCTATCTGTCTCTCTTGCTTTCTCTCTCTCTTGCTATCTCTTTCTCTCTCTCTCTCTCTCATTCTCTCTCTTATTTTCTTTCTCTCTCTCTTGTTCTTTCTCTCTCTCATGCTTTCTCTCTGTTGCTCTCTCTTGTTCTCTATTTTCTCTCTCTCTCTCATGCTTTCTCTCTCTTGTTCTTTCTCTCTCTCTCTCTCTCTCTCTCTGTTGCTCCCTCGTTCTCTCTTATTTTCTTTCTCTCTCTCTCTTGTTCTCTCTCTCTTGTTCTCTCTCTTATTTTCTTTCTCTCTCTCTTGTTCTTTCTCTCTCTCTCATGCTTTCTCTCTCTTGTTCTTTCTCTCTCTCTCATTCTCTCTTCCTTTGTTCTCTGTGGAGGCCGGCGAAGGTTTTCCTTAGTTTGAATGTTCTGAGCAAGCTGGCAGGGGGATGGGAAGCAGCCCCTTTACTGACAGCCCGGGACGGGACTTCCTTTCTCTCTTCTTTTCCTTTTTTTCTTCCTTTCCTTTTTTCTGTTTTTCTTTCTTTCTTTATCTTTCTTTCTTTTTTCTTCCTTCCTTCCTCTCTCTCTGTTCTTTTCTTTCTTTTCTTCCTTTCCTTTCCTTCTACCATCTTCCCTTTCTTTTTTCTTTCTTTCTTTCTTTCTTCTTTCTTTCTTTTTTCTTTCTTTCCTTCCTTCCTTCCTCTCTTCTCCCTCCCCATCTCTCTGTTTCAACGTTTTGTGACAACCAGAAGTGATTTACAAGCCATAAAGCAATGCTTCTGAGGCTGTTGTGATTTCATATCATCGTTGTTAAATGATTAAGTCCCAGACTGCCTGTAAATCATACCAACCATACCCTGCCCTGCACTGTCTTGCCTTTCCTTGCTCTGCCCTGCTGTGGCCTGCTGTGCTTGTGCTCTGCTGCCCTTCCCTACCTCATAACTTTGTCCTCAAATTCCCACTTCCAGCTCCCACCCCCCAGAAAAAAATCATTTCTCCCTGTCACTAAATGCAGGACAATACTTCCTGTTCTCCAGCAACAGGAAGCCGGATGATTGAGAACCATGACTGGATGATTGAGAATCTCTACAGATAAGTCTATATGTCATAATTGCCCAGGTCTCACCTGTTTTCTCCTCACAGGCCAAGGCCAGGGGCTTCTGCAAGCCATCATGCTCCAGGTGACACCGAAAACGGTTCCTCTCCTTGGGGTCGATCTCAGTGCTGATCCAGACATAATAGGTCCCGTCTGAGTTGGGAACCACATTCTTACGGGAGGTTCCATGTTCCCAGTTCTCTCTGTCCCTCTTCCAGGTGGCCTGAATGTCCTTCGGGTAAAAGCCATAGGCCTGGCAGACGAGGACCTCCAGGCTTTCATCCACCACCTTGCGAGTCATCTTCCCCACTGGGGGCTCTGTAAAAAGAGACCACCACCAGAGTTCCTGAGATTTTCTGGTCAAGTAACACTGAAAACTTTACCTGGTCATCCGCTCCCACTGTTCCTTCTGTTCTCTTGAGCTTGTGGGATATTCAATGATGAGGCATCGAAGTGCTTGACATTTATTTTTGAAAGCGATACACAGAATTTTGGGTAAGGTTCTCCAGCCGACCCAAATAATTGTAATGCTCGGGATTTGATTCAGTTTTGACATTGCAAACTGAATGTGTTCAAGTTATTCAGGAAAAGCCTCCTCTTTTGGTTCAGGAATGGGACAACTTGCCACAGACAACTGACTGGCCAACTCAGCGCAGCTAACTAACCATAGCCAACTTACTGCAGCCAACTGACCATGGCCAACTCACCGCAGCTAACTAACCATAGCCAAATGACTATGGCCAACTCGCTGTGGGACAAACTGACAATGGCAAACTGACTGCAGGACAACTTACCATGGCCAACTTGATGCAGCCAACTGACCATGGTCAACTTAATGCAGCCAACTGACCGTGGCCAACTCACTCAGGGACAACTCACCATAGAAACATAGAAGACTGACGGCAGAAAAAAACCTCATGGTCCATCTAGTCTGCCCTTATACTATTTCCTGTATTTTATCTTAGGATGGATATATGCTTATCCCAGGCATTTTTAAATTCGGTTATTGTGGATTTATCTACCACGTCTGCTGGAAAGTTTGTTCCAAGGATCTACTACTCTTTCAGTAAAATAATATTTTCTCATGTTGCTTTTGATCTTTCCCCCAACTAACTTCAGATTGTGTCCCCTTGTTCTTGTGTCCACTTTCCTATTAAAAACATTTCCCTCCTGAACCTTATTTAACCCTTTAACATATTTAAATGTTTTGATCATGTCCCCCCTTTTCCTTCTGTCCTCCAGACTATACAGATTGAGTTCATTAAGTCTTTCCTGATACGTTTTATGCTTACGACCTTCCACCATTCTTGTAGCCCGCATTTGGATCCGTTCAATTTTGTCAATGTCTTTTTTGAGGTGAGGTCTCCAGAACTGAACACAGTATTCCAAATGTGGTCTCACCAGCACTCTATATAAGGGGATCACAATCTCCCTCTTCTTGCTTGTTATACCTCTAGCTATGCAGCCAAGCATCCTACTTGCTTTTCCTACCACCCGACCACTCTGCTCACCCATTTTGAGACTGTCAGAAATCACTACCACTAAATCCTTCTCTTCTGAAGTTTTTGCTAACACAGAACTGCCAATAAAATACTCAGACTGAGGATTCCTTTTCCCCAAGTGCATTATTTTACATTTGGAAACATTAAAATGCAGTTTCCATTGCTTTCACCATTTATCTAGTAAAGCTAAATCATTTACCATATTACAGATGCCTCCAGGAATATCAACCCTATTTCACACTTCAGAATCATCGGCAAATAGGCAAACCTTCCCTACCAAATCTTCCCCTATGTCACTCACAAATATATTAAAAAGAACAGGACCCAGAAGAGACCCTTGTGGCACACCGCTTGTAACCTGTCTTTGTTCAGAATATTCGCCAACAACCCTCTGATATTTATGCTTCAGCTAGCTGCAAATCCACTGAACTATCCAGGAATTAAGTCCAATCTTCACTAACTTATCTATCAGTTCTTTATGTGGAACTTTTAAAATCCATGGGGAAGCCAGATTCATTTAAAGACCGTGTGACTAACTTAACAATGGCAGTGATTCATTTAACCATGGTTACAAGAAAGGTTGTAACCTGGGGCAAAACTTGCCGAACAAATGCCTCCCTTAGCAACAGAAATGTTGGGCTCAATTGTGGTCGTAAGTGGAGGACTACCTGAACTTATGACAGTTGCGCTGTCCTGAGAGTCAAGTGATCACCTTCCCAGCTGGTTTCCCACAAACAAAATGAATGGGGGAAGCCATATTTGTTTAATGATGGCATGGTCCGTGTTCTGCCGGGCTCTCTGGTAGGAGCCTCCCAAAAATTCAAGGGTACAAATTGCAGACACACACACATTTGAACATTCAAAACAATGTTCTTTATCACAAAATTGAAAATAAACTAAGCACTCTTTTTGTATTGCAAAGAGCACTCATCCCAAAACAATCGGGTAGAATTTCCCTTAAGCAGTCATTAAGTACTTAGCTAGCAGCTGTGAAAAAACTTCACACCCCTTCTTCTTCCAACAAAGTCACACACACACACACACACACACACACACACACACACACGTTGCTCTGCTGTGGTTTCAAAGGCATGAAAAATCAACAAAGTCCAGAAAACAGCAATAACACGATTCCTGAAGAATTCCGATCAGATACTCTTTCACAATGGCCAAACCACACGCTGCTATTTATAGCAGCATCCCTAATTACTGGAGCCCCACCCAACCACAGGTGGCCTCATTTTCTCTTGTAATAATCCTTCAGTTGTGATCTCCTATGCATCACTCTACGCATGTGTGGATGTGTCATTAATTCTTGTTCAGAATCCAAGGATGATACAGGTGATTGATCTCCTCCTGAGCTGACTGCCAAATTCCCCTCTTCCCTGTCACTCATGCTTCCTTGGTCAGAGGAGGCTTCATCGGCAGATTCCATCGGGAGCAAAACAGGCCTGCGGCATGTGGATGTCTCCCCCACCTCCACCTGCACATTCCTTGGGGCAGGAGCTGGGCCAGAACTAACCACCACAGTCCGCTTAAAGATGGCACTGATTCGCTTCACAAATGCACCCAAAAGATCATAAAATAGAATAAAACCTGCTTAGTAACTGAAATTTTTGGGACTCAACTGTGGCTGTTGGTCAAGGGCTACCTGTCTAGAGAAGGGGAGATGAGGGAATCAAAAGAAACATTGCAGAATGGCAGGAGGAAGGCATTTGGCCACTCACCTGTCTTCCTCAAAGATTCGTTCCTGTAGGACTTGTACTTGTTCAGCCAATGAATGCAGTCCTCCTCCATGTAGACTCTATTTTCATCGGACCACGTTCGATCCTTCTCCCACTTCTCCTTGACCTCCTGAGCCAGGGGCTGAGCTGCTACCCATCTGAGGGTCTCCTTCTGGAACTTGATGAAGTCTTTCCCATTGTAGCCATAGCGGAAAACGCCATCTTTGCTTCCATCTTCCCGGAGTTGACATCCCCAAATCACCTGCCAGATAGGAAGTCCTGAAAGCGATCCAAAGAGGGGTGGGTGAGAGGGTGCAGGTAGTCCTTGACTTAACAGCAGTTTTCTTGGTGACTGTTAAGTTATAGTAGCACTGAAAAAAGCAACCTGTGTCTCACTTAACATCAGGTTGGGGCTCCATTGCAGGAACTACCTGTACACACAGAGCAAAATGACGGGGAAACCAGGAAATTTCCCCTTTACTCCCGTAGCAACCAATCACAGCTCAGATTCCCTCATGCAATGGGCAGCTCTCTTTAACCAATTAGCTGTACTGGTGGGTTCTTATTGTGCCAGTGTGGCAAGTCCTTCCTCCACTTCCCCCCAGGTGGGTCTGCGTAGGATGTCCTTGAAACCATTCGAAAGAATGCTTTATGGCTGCATCTGTTCCCTTATGAAAATCACCCCTTCCAAATTCCCACGATTCCTTGTCTAAGCCTTCACTGCTCCAGCAACTAAATTTTAAATAATAATGGTAATGAAACAAACTGTTGTAACTCAAGGTCTATCTGTTGTGGCCCGCTGGCCGCCAGCCCCTCCATCAGCTGAATCAGAGGAGGAGGAGGAGGTGTGGGAGTCAGAGTTAGCATCAAGGCAACCTGAGAACTCCAAGGCGGAGAGGGAATGGAACTGTCAGAAGGAAACAGAGGTGGAGCCTGGGCTTCAGATGGAGAGTCAACAGCCCCCACATCTGAAGGTGGTTGATGAGGAAGAGGAGGGACAGCTGAGTCCATTGCCTGATGCATGGAAGCACAGAAGACAGAGGAGAGGAGAGCAGTGGAAATCTGTGGGCTGATCCTTGGACAGAAGAGCCACCATTGTTAGTGAAGCCCTACCCTAGCTTTGGGGATAAAGGGCAGGAGGTGGAGAGGAATAGATGCGGAAGACAACTTATTCATCTCCCCACTGGACGGACTTATTAGCTTGAGGTGAAAGAGAAACTTTCTGGTAGCTGTTCTGTCGGGGTCTCTGGCAGTGTTCCCTGTAAGCTGCGCGCGTGAACACGTGCGCGCCCCTAAATACCCCCCCGCACACCCTTTTCCAGGGGCGCACACTCCCCATCCCCCTGCCAGCCCGGGGGGGGGAGGCGCCGGCAGTAGAAGGAAAGGGAGCCATGGCCGCCCCTGCCTCCCCACCGTGCCTCCAGCCCTCTCGTGCCCCTGGCCTCTCGGTGCTGCCCCCGCCCGCCCGATCCACCCCCTCTCCTCTTCTTCTGCCAGCTGCCCGGGAAATCCCTGTGCCAGCCAGGAAAGCCGGCTTTCCGGGAAAGTAGCGCGCCTTTTAAACATGCTGCTTTCCTGCACCTCTTTCCTGGGGGAGGAAGTGTTCTCCTCCCCCCCACCCAGGAAAGAGTTGCAGCAGGAAAGCAGCGCATTTGAAAAGCGTGCTGCTTTCCCAGCCGGCATAGGGCTTTCCCAGGCAGCTGGCTTGAGCCTTGTGCCGGTCAGCAAAGCTTTGTGCCAGTCAGCAAAAATAGGAAGGAAGAGAGGGGGAGAGAAAGAAGGGAAAGAGAGGGAGGGAAAGAGGAGAGGAAAGAAGGAGGGAGGGAGGGAAGGAAGGGAGAGAAAAGTGAACGAGAGGGAGAGAGAAAGGGAGGAAGAGAGGAAGGAAGGAAGAGATAAATATAAAGGGAGAGGGGGAGAAAGAGAGGGAGAGGGAGGGGAAGGAAGGAAAAGAGAGAGAGAAAGAGAAAAAAGTGGAAGGAAGAAGGAAAGAAAGGAAGGGAGAGAGAGAGAGAAAGAGAGAGAGAGAGAAGTTAGGAAGGAAGAGAGAGAGTGAGAGAGAGCAAGAAAGAAAGAGTGAGAGAGGAGAGAGGAAGAGAGTGAGAGTGAGAGAGAGGAAGAAAGCAAGAGAGAGGAGTGGAAGGAAGAGAGAGAGAAAGAGAAAAATGATAGAATATAGAGGAGAAAAAAAGAGAAATGAGAAAATGATTGAGGCAGAGAATGACAGGAAAGAGAGAAACAGCCCTCACCTGTTTTTATTAATAGTTATGTTTTTGGATTTGCTGGTTGTTTTAGTTTTAATAGTAATAGAGTTTGGTTTCATTTTATTATTAATTTATTATAATAAAAAAGAAGGGATTTATTATATATTTATATTTATATTTGTTTATTTATTTATATATACTTCTATGCTGCCCAGTCCCAAGGGGACTGCCGCTCAGACACTATACTTTTCCGCCCACCCCGAAAAAAAATTAGAGGGAACATTGCTCTCTGGTAGAATCCTCCCGAAAAGTCACAGGCACAAATTTCAGACACACATATGTTTGAAAATTCAAAACAATGTTCTTTATAATGAAAATTCACTTAAACTAAGCCCTCTTTTCGTATAGCAAAGAGCACTCGTCTCCAAACAAACTGGTAATTGGTACAAGTCCCTTATCAGTTCTGAGATACTTAGCTTGCAGCTGTGAGGCAATTCACAGTCCTTCTTCTTTCATAAAGTGAAACACCCTTTGCTCTGCTTTAGTTTCAAAGCGGGAAAAAGCAGCACACCAAGGTCGAAATCAGCAAGGCAGGCACGAAACACAACGATCAGATAATCCTCCACAATGGCCAAACCCACACGCTATTCTTTATAGCAGCCTCACTAATTACCACAGCTCCACCCAACCACAGGTGGCCTCATTTTCTTTGATAATAATCTCTCAGTTGTTGCTGCCTATGCGTTGCTCTCCGCATGCGTGGCTGTATCATTAACTCTTGTTCTGAATCCAAGGAGGAGAGAGATAATTGATCTCCTTCTGAGCTGTCTGCCACACTCTCCTCCCTGTCACTCATGTCTTCTTGGTCAGAGGAGCCTTCATCAGCAGATTCCACCAGAAGCAAAACAGGCCTGTGGCATGTGGATGTCTCCCCCACATCCACAATCCTTGGGGCAGGAGCTGGGCCAGAGCTAACCACAACAGTAGCGCTAATAAAGGAATAATTACTTCAACTACAGAGGGTTTGTTGTTTGGGGAACTGGGTCAAAATACTACCTGTATTCCTCTCCCCAGGCCCTTTTCCCTTCATTAAAGTATCTCAGGCAAGGAGCCTTATCCTTATCTGGTTAGTAGAGTGAACCCCAATCTCTCCTTGCCCTCTTTATCCCTCAGGGGTGGAGGAGCTGCACTGCCTTCACCGTCTAAGTACTTGATAGGCTGGGGTTAAATCATCATTCCTGTTGACTGACAAAGGGCTCCCATTTCCCAAGCTTCAAGCCCTGGCTGTTTTTGTGCCTGCTCGTCCAACAATCTTAGTAGCTGCAAAATTGAATGAATCTTTTAGTGATTCCTGCAATTAGCTCTTTTTCGCTAAGGGCGGAGGGAAGGGGGTGGGTCTGGGTAGTCATGCTTTTGCAGGAAAGGAAGCCTAACTTGGACATCAAATGTAGCACCGCCTCTGCTCACCATCAGTCGGTTGGTTGAGTCTTGACAACTTCTCCAGCTCGCTGTTGAAGACCCAGTCAAGGGACAGAAAGGTGTCCGTCTTCACTTCCTTCATCCAGGACACCAGAGGCTCCACACTCCCATTGAGGCTGTCATAGCGAATGATGGGCTGGTCATTCAGGTAGCCCCTAATGAGGAACAGAGGCTGCTCCTGGCTGGGCTCAAATCGTCGCAGGTAGAAATAATTCAGGGAGTGCGAGCCTGGGAAGGGAGAAGAACAGAATTAGAGGGTCTTTACTGCAGTTCCAGCCCCTCCAAAATTTTATTTATTTTTTAATTTTTATTGAAAACACAAACAATACAAAGAACACAAAAACAACAAGATCAACAAGCCACTCCGAGTCATCAGAGAGGGGCGGCATACAAATCTAATTAATAATAATAATAATAATAATAATAATAATAATAATAATAATAATAATTTAAAAAAATCATATTTACATTTCTGTTTCTACAGTTTCCCCTCTCTTTTACAATTATTCTAATTTCTTTTTCTTTTCAACCCAGCTACAAAGCTTTCCCCATATGGTATGGTGTTCTTTCTCTTGTTTATTCTGTAATTTAAATGTACGTTTGCTTAATTTTGCACAATCTAATATTTTCCTGATAACCATCTCCTCAATTGGTATGTTTTCTTTTTTCCAGTTTTTTTGCGAAAGCCAATCTTGCCACTGTTAAAATGTGTGTTATTAAATAATAATTTGCCTTTTTGTGTTGTCTTCCTAGAAGATAAATTTCTGGATTTAATTCTAATTCATAATTTAAAATTCTTTTTAACCCATTTTAAATGATAGACCAGAATTTTTTTGTTTCTGGGCATGTCCACCAAATACAGTGGTACCTCTACCTAAGAAGGGAACTACTTAAGAACTTTTCTAGATAAGAACCAGGTGTTCAAGATTTTTTTGCCTCTTCTCAAGAACCATTTTCTTCTTAAGAACCCAAGCCCGAAAAAATTTCCCAGGAAATTTGAGAGCTGTACGAAGGCCCGGCCAGTGGAGCTGTTCAATGGCGCTTAAGAAGGCTTTGGCAGTCCAGAGCGAACAAACCATTTTCCTTTCTCTGGACACTTGGAGAGGGAATAAGTCTCTGCCAGCGCCCAGAGAAAAGAAACACTCACTTCAGTGAACGGAGCGTTTTCCTTTCTCTGGGTGTTTGGAAAGGGTATAAACCACTTCGCTCTGGTGACTCCCTCGCACTGCCTCCCATACACCCAGTGCGAGGTTGCCTCCTGGAGCATCTGGGTACAGAAAGGCAAAAGGGGGTGCTTTGCCCCACCTGGATCAACTTGGCTTCAGCCAAACCAAGGAGTCACCACCGTGAAGCAAAGGCACCAGCTACAAAGCGAGCAAGCAAGAGGAGAGGGGAGCCCTTCAGCACTGGAAGGAAGAGGAAGCAGGTAGCAGCAGCCACCGCCTTTTGGTCAAAGGAGAGGGAGGTTCCCACCTGTCGCCCGCCTGGGTTTCTCTCTCTGGTGGGAGGCAGCCTTGCACTGGGTGTATGGGAGGCAGCCTCAGAGTCCCTCTTTTTTTTTTAAGCCTTAAAGTTTTGGACTTTTTGATTCCCTTCACCTTACCTTTTTCCTTCGGCAGCAACTGTCCTCCTCCTCTTCTTTCTCCTCCTCCTCCCACCCAAATTCCGAGCTTTTATTTCTTTCCTAATGGGTTTGCACACATTATTTGCTTTTACATTGATTCCTATGGGAAAAATTGCTTCTACTTACAAACTTTTCTACTTAAGAACCTGGTCACGGAACGAATTAAGTTCTTAACTAGAGGTAACACTGTATTGTAATATGTGCCGTATGCTAGTTTATGTTTCTAACATTTGTTATCAATACTAGGACATTTTAACCAATCTTGCCAGGGCGTAATGCCACTGGTACAGCTTCTTATACAAGTTTTCTTTATATGGTACAGATACTGTGATTTTATAATTAAGTTTCCATAGCCTTTTCCAGTCTTCTAGCTGGATGGTGTAACCATAAGAACATAAGAAGAGCCATGCTGAGTTGGGCCAAAGCCCATCAAGTCCAGCATTCTGTGTCACACAGTGGCCCACCAATTGTCAATGGGGATCTTGAGCAGAAAGGGAAGGCAAGACCCTCCCTTTCCCTTGACCCCCAACAAGTGGTACTCAAGGAAATCCTGCCTGCCTCAACCAACATAGAGGCAGCACTTGGAGATCCGTTTCAATAACCATCTATATGCTTGGAGTCCATGAATCTGTCTAATCCTGCCTTGAAGCTATCAAACCAAAGTTGGTCATCCATGCTATCATGTTTTCTTTTACTGTTTCTTCCATACTTTCATAGTGATAAATTTCCTGTCTGGGCCGGTTAAAATTTTATCTACTACACTGTTGTTGTTTTTTACATATTCCGAATTCAATTAAATCTCTTTTGTATCTACCATACTTTGTATTTGAAAGTTTAATAACCAATCAATCTCCTTCCCTTCATTCTTAAGTTCTTCTTTAGTTTTTAAATGTCCTTCTCCAAAATTTAATGTCCCACAGTAGCCCCCTCCGCTGTAACAAGTGGGTACTTTGTAAGTCATCTAGTCTAATACACTGACACACCCAAAGAGGAGACACTACATCAGTTGTGGGTTCTAACTCACCTAGCTGCCACTTTGCTTTCTCCTGCAATGCGTGGCTGTGCGTGCTTTGCACACCGCCTGAGTGCATCATGTGGGAGCATGCATGCTTTATGGGCAGATGTACACACGCGCAGTGCCAAAAAACAAGCAAACAATGCAAATAAATAAAAAGCCCAAAACCAGATGGTGGCACATGCACAGTGCTGCAAACTTGGCTTGCGCAGAAGACAAAAACCAGCAAAAAATCCCCCCCCCATTTTTTTTTCAAAAAAGAAATAATAATCCAAAAAATAAGATGGCAGCATTCACTGACCGGCACCGTCAGAACCAACTCCATGACATCACCACCAGTTTACTACCGAACTGGTGTGAAGCTGGAGGGACCCACCTCTGCATTACACCATTTCTGACAAATCGCAATCCAGTCTCTTCTTGAAAGTCTCCAGTGATGAAACTCCCACAACTTCCAGAAGACAAGCTGTTCCATTGGTTGCTTGTTCTGACTGTCATAAAGTTCCTCCTTTTTTCTAGGTTATTTTATTTATTTATTTATTTTTATTTATTTAGTCCAATACATAATACACATTGAAGAGAATAGATATGTAGTACTATAACTAAAGAAACGAATAGAAGAAAAGATATAAAAGTATAGGTGAACCTGGAGAGGTCAATCGTGGAATCACTCCTTTGTCAGTTTCCATCCATTATTCCTTGTCTGGCCTTTGTGTGTCTTAGAGAATAGCTTGACCCCTCCCTCTCTGTGGCAGCCCCTCAAATATTGGAAGACTGATATCATGTCTCACCTGGTCCTTCTCTTCATCAGACTAGCCATGTCCATTTCCTGCAACCCTTCATTGTATGTTATGTCCAGTCAACGAATCAGTGGAAGTGATGTGCCAGTGCCTGGAGGCTGTTGGGGCCTGGATGGGTGTCAACAAACTCAAACTCAACCCAGACAAGACGGAGTGGCTGTGGGTTTTGCCTCCCAAGGACAATTCTATCTGTCCGTCCATTACCCTGGGAGGGGAATTATTGACCCCCTCAGATAGGGTCCGCAACTTGGGCGTCCTCCTCGATCCACAGCTCACATTAGAGAAACACCTTTTAGCTGTGGCGAGGGGGGCGTTTGCCCAGGTTCGCCTGGTGCGCCAGTTGCGGCCCTATTTGGATCGGGAGTCATTGCTCACAGTCACTCATGCCCTCATCACCTCGAGGCTCGACTACTGTAACGCTCTCTACATGGGGCTACCTTTGAAAAGTGTTCGGAAACTTCAGATCGTGCAGAATGCAGCTGCGAGAGCAATTATGGGCCTCTCTAAGTATGCCCATATTACTCCAACACTTCGCAGTCTGCATTGGTTGCCGATCAGTTTCCAGTCACAATTCAAAGTGTTGGTTATGACCTATAAAGCCCTTCATGGCATCGGACCAGAATATCTCCTGGACCGCCTTCTGCCGCACAAATCCCAGCGACCGGTTAGGTCCCACAGAGTTGGCCTTCTCCGGGTCCCATCGACTAAACAATGTCGTCTGGTGGGACCCAGGGGAAGAGCCTTCTCTGTGGTGGCTCCGACCCTCTGGAACCAGCTCCCCCCTGAGATTAGGATTGCCCCCACCCTCCTTGCCTTTCGTAAACTCCTTAAAACCCACCTCTCCCGTCAGGCATGGGGGAACTGAAAACATCTCCCCCTTGCCCATGTTGTTTGCTGTCTGATTGATTGTGTGATTGTTTTTTATATATATTGGGATTGTTTTATGAATTTCTCAACTTAAAATTGTAATTGGATTGGTGGGCATTGGATTTGTCACTATGTACTGTTTTTTACTATTGTTGTGAGCCGCCCTGAGTCTGCGGAGAGGGGCGGCATATAAATTCAATAAATCTAATCTAATCTAATCTATAGTCTCCTGTCCCCTAATCCAGTTTTTCCCAACCTTGGCAACTTGAAGATATATGGACTTCAACTCCCAGAATTCCCCAGCCAGCATTCACTGGCTGGGGAATTCTGGGAGTTGAAGTCCAAATACCTTCAAGTTGCCAAGGTTGGGAAACACTGCGCCTAATCATCCTGGTGGCTCTTCTCTGCACTCTTTCTAGAATCCCAACAACTATTTATAAGTGTGATGAGTAAAACTGGGTGCAGTATTCCAGGGGTGGACTTACTAAGGCTTTACCGAGTGATTACATTTCACATTCACTCGCTTTGATAAGAGATACAAAGAAGAGGTGATTAAAAAAATAAATAAATTCAAACTTCCTTAAACGAGGCTCAGCGAAGCGCGAAGGAACGAGTTTGGGACGGAGGGGGAGGAGTGTGTGCGTGTGTGTGCGAGAGAGAGAGAGAGAGACCCAGGCAGGACCCGTCCCCCCTCCCTTTAAACTTTCCTCCTCCACCACCATCTCTTTCTCAATCCTTCCAGGAAGTTGCCAGCTCTGCACGTTCAGTGTTCATTTTCGCTTTCTCTTTTCATGAAAATAGAAACTTAAAAATAAAAAAAAACCTGGGAGTTGAAGCCCACAAGTCTTAAAGTTTGATGATCTAACCGCTTGGAATAGAAAGCCTTAAAAACTTCTCAAAAGAGGCTCAACGAAACGGGAAGGAGTTTGGGAAGGTGACGGAGGGAGACCCAGGAAGATCACATTCCGGCCCCTCCCCGCCCCCCATGCAGTTTACTCTCCCGCCCCACCGCCCGAGGTTCAATCCTTTCGGGAACTCGCCCGTAGCAGCCTCACCCCAACTTTTTAAAAGTTTTTAAAAGACTCTCGGCGAAATTCACGAGAACGGAGGCGGAAGGGAGGGGAGAGACACATAGCCCAGAAAATGCGTCCCCTCCTTCTCCTTCTGCCCACCTAGATACTCACCGCAACAGCTCCCCGGTAAGGAAACCCCCAGCGTCGCCCCCAGGACTAAGAGGCACGCTGGGCATAGCGGCATTTTCTTCTAAAACCATCTGGGCATTGATGCCTTCCAACTGAGATCACTCTCACTCCGGCCCCTCCCACCACTTCCGAACTCCGCTGAAGTTCTCCAGCCCGCCAACTCCCACGCTTGCTGTCGGGAGCTCTTTGTAAAAATCACGCCTTCCAATTCGTAGAGGCAACAGCCCTTCCTGGGATAGCGTTGAGGTTGGGGATGGGGGAGTGGAGTGGAATGGGAGTCGATTCGAGTCTAAAAGGGACCTTTTGGGTCATCTAGTCCACAGGTCACCAACCTGTGGCCCGTGGATTACTGGTGGTCCGTGAGAAAATTTTGATGGTCCGTGAATTAATCCAGTCCATGAAGAAGAAATGGAAGGGAAGCGAGGGGACTATAGCTGCAGCTCTGGAATATGGGACTGACTTTCCCAACAATATCAGCAAGCCCCCATCAAATAAGTTTCAATTATTTTGTAATAATTACACCACCTTTAATAATTTTGTTACAATTAAACAACCTTTAAAGATTTTATGATTAAATAAGCATTTATATTTTTGTTAATAAAATGGAAGTTCTCTGAGCATTATTTTACTAACAATAATAACAATAATAATGTATTAGATTTGTATGCCGCCCTCTCATATCAATGTTTTAATTTTATGGATCAAGTTAAGAAATTGCCCCTCATTTTCACAGAAACTCTGGGCTGGGTAGCAAGTACAATATAAAAATAAAATAAATATATATAAGCAGCAAAGATAATTAAAATTCAAGATTAAAAAAATGGGTGGAAGGCCTTCAGGCCCAATCAGACCCATGGCTCCCAGCTCATCTGTAAGCTCCAAGCAAAATGGAAGATATGTAAACATTTTTGAAAGCCCAGGAGAGGAGGGATCTGTCTCAGCTCTGGGGACAATATTCCAAAGGAGTATGGAGATTTTCAAGCTCCAGGCCATGTTGTCCCAAATATGTTTTTTTCAAAAGGTAATTGGACTTCGTTTTTTTCCCTGAAGTCATTTTGCTTCTCATCCAAGAAGCTTCTTCAGTTCTGACTGAATGGTGGAGGCTGACTGCAAAGAATATCAATCCTTCCATCCTCCACTGTTGGAAGAAAAACCCAGTGCAGTTCCAAGCTGGGAGAAATATGTCCCTCTGCAATCTCTTTTCTCATTCGTGTAATGTTGGCACAGCAGCATCAGGAGCCACCCGGGGGGCCCAGCCCTTCATATAATTATTATATAATAATAATATAATAATAATATTTTAACATTATTTTAAAATAATTAAAATATTATTTTACTGAGAAAATGTTATTTTACTGAAAGAGTAGTAGAACCTTGGGACAAACTTCCAGCAGACGTAGATAAAATCCACATTAACTGAATTTATTTTTTTTCCAATTTTTTTATTAATTTTCATAAAATAAACAGACAGACATACAAACACTAAACATAAAGTGGGGGTGTATTTCCCCCGCTTCTTTTGAAAGTATACATTCAAATACAGAAAAAGAATACATAATTGAATATATGTTAAATGTTAAAAGGTTTAGTAAATTTGAGTTAAGGTTTTACAAATCTTGAATACGATGTAAATATTAGGTAAAGTTAGTGTAACATAGTCATCAAAAAATACCTTTAATGTAATCTTAATTACTATAATAAAATACCATATTCATCAAACAAAACATTTAAACTAATTTCAACTATTATACATCAAAATTCTTAATATGTTACTTATACTTATACATAAACTACTATGTCATAATCATCAAAAAATGCATTTAAACTAGTATTAATATTGTTATCACCTAGGTAAAAACAAATGCAAAAAATTAACTAGAAATAAATGTGTATATCTTATTTTTTCTTATCTATCCATTTATAAACATTGTTCCATGTTTCATAAAATTTAGTATCTTCTTGATCATTTAATCTTCTTGTCATCATGTCCATTTCAGCGCAATCTAGTATTTTAGCTATAACTTCTTCTTCCTTGGGGATTTCCTCCCCTTTCCAGTTTTGCGCATATATTATTCTAGCCGCGGTTAATATGTGTATAATTAAGTAAAGAATTTCTTTCTTGTAAGTCTGATTGGTAACTCCTAATAAGTAAAATTCCGGGGTATTATCTATATCTTGCTTTATTATTTCTTTTAATATTTTCTCGATCATCTTCCAATATATTTTAGCTTTACCACATGTCCACCATTGATGGTAATAGGTTCCTATATCCTTCTTACATTTCCAGCATAATGGGGATGTTTTGGGAAACATTTTTGCTATCCTATTTGGTGGGAGATGCCATCTGTAGAACATTTTGATTTGATTTTCTTTTAATGAAACTGATTTGGTCATTTTCCAGTTATTAATCCAAACTTTCTCCCATGTATCTATGTCTATTTCCTTGCCAATATTTCTACACCATCTTATCATAGTATCTTTTAAAGTCAACTCTATATTTTTATGAGCGATGAGAAATTTATATATTTTCCCTATCATTTTTATTGGATTGGTAGTAATTAGATTGCTTAAAAGATTCTTACTTTTATTAAAAATATAAAGAGTTTTATCCTTCTGGTATCTAGATCGAATCTGAGCATAATGCCACCAGTCTATTATTATCCCTTCTTCTTGTAATTTTATCCTAGATTTTAACTTCATCTGGTCATTTAGTAGTTCTTTATATCTATAAGTTATTTTCTTGTCTTTTATGGACTTTGGATGCGTTATTGCTTCTAGGGGAGCTAGCCATTCTGGGATATTTAAAAAGTGATTTTTCTTTATGTCTTTCCAGACTTCTAGTAGGTACTTCCTTAATGTATGCCTTTTAAAATATGAATGATTTTTTTCCTTATCGTACCATACAAATGCGTGCCATCCGAGCATGAGATCATGTCCTTCTAAGTTTAGTATTGTTTTGTTCTCTAGAGTTATCCATTCTCTAAGCCATGTTAATGCGGCAGCCTGATAGTATAATTTCCAATTTGGAAGGCCAAATCCTCCTCTTTCTTTGATATCTTCTAAGCAATTCATTTTTATCCTTGCTTTTTTCCCTTGCCATATGAATTTTTTAACTAGGTTTGTTAAAGTTTTAAAAAAAATTCCCCCTGGATTTATTGGAATTACCTGGAAGAGAAATAGAACCTTGGGTAAAATATTCATCTTAATTGTTGCAATTCTTCCTAAAAATGATATTTTCAGATTATTCCACATTGTTAAATCTTTTTTAATTTCTGTTAGTAATTTTGTATAATTATCATTTTTTAATGTTATTGTTTTCGCTGTTAAATTTATTCCTAAGTATTTTGCTTTTTTTACAGTCTTTATTCCAGAGATGCTTTCTAATTTAATTTCTTGTGTTTTATTCATATTTTTAGTCAAAAAATGTGTTTTGCTTTTACAGTGGTACCTCGAGATACGAGTTTAATTCGTTCCGGACCTGGGCTCTTAAGTCGAGCAGCTCTTATCTCGAACGACTTTTCCCCATAGGAATTAATGTAAATAATTTTAATTGGTTCCAGCCCTCAAAAAACTCACAAAGTTAGTCTAAATTATGCAGAAAGACATGTTTTTAATGAAGAAATGTACATGTACATATAAATGAATAATGAAGTTTCTTTCACTTAACTTGTAAACTTTCTTAAACTTTTAAATTTACATATGTTCAACTTCTCTGCCACCCAATCCTGTAGGACAGAGGTCCCCAACCCTTTTTGCACCAGGGACCGGCTTTAAGCGATCAAGAGAGGAATGGGTGAATGAATGGACGGAGGGTTGGAAGGAAGGAAGGAAAGAGGGAAGGGACAGGAACAGAGGAAGGAAGCAAGGAAACTTATGAAAGGGGAGAGTAAGAGAGGAATGAGTGAAGGGAGGGAGGGAGGGAAGAAGGTGGGAAGGAGAAAGAAAAGAAGAAATAGAGGAAGGGAAGGTAAAAGAGAGAAAGAAAAAGAGCAAGAAAGAAAGAAAGAAAGGGGGAAGGGACAGGAACAGAGGAAGGAAGCAAGGAAACTTATGAAAGGGGAGAGTAAGAGAGGAATGAGTGAAGGGAGGGAGGGAGGGAAGAAGGTGGGAAGGAGAAAGAAAAGAAGAAATAGAGGAAGGGAAGGTAAAAGAGAGAAAGAAAAAGAGCAAGAAAGAAAGCTGCAAGCACCCCCCCGAGCCCCCCAGGCCGGCTGCAACCTTTTAAAACACGCGCGCCGCTTCGCAGCTGTCTCCTGAAGCCGAACGCGGAAGTTAGCGTTTGGCTTCAGGAGACAGCTCCTTGGTGCTTGTATCTCGAATTTGGGCTTGTAAGTAGAACAAAAATATCTCTCCCCTCCCAGCTCTTATCTCGAGTTGCTCTTAAGTAGAGCAGCTCTTATGTCGGGGTTCCACTGTATTTATCTTTAAACCTGCTACCTTTCCATATTGTTCAATAGTTTGCAGTAAAGTAGGAACTGTTGTTATCGGTTCTTCTATTATGAACGTTAAGTCATCTGCAAAGGCTTGGACTTTATAAGTTTCATCTCCTACGGTTAGACCTTTTATTTTAGGATCCGCTCTTATTTTAATTAATAGAGTTTCAAGAATCATGATAAATAACAATGGTGATATAGGGCAACCTTGACGAACTCCCTTATTTATATCAAGTGTTGGTAATTGATTGTTGTTCAATATTATGTTAGTTGTTTGTTTTGAATATATAGTATCTATTAAGTTAACAAATTTTGGGCCAAATCTCATTTTATTTAATTGCATTTTTATAAATATCCAATTGATGTTATCAAAGGCCTTTTGAGCGTCTAGAAACATTAAAGATGCTGTCTTACCTGGATATTGTTCATAATACTCTAATGTATTTATTACTGTTCTAAGATTGTTCTTAATTTGTCTCCCTGGTAGAAACCCATTTTGGTCTTGGTGTATTATTCCATTTATAACTCTTTTGAGTCTGTCTGCATAAATGGCGATAAATATCTTATAATCTACATTTAATAATGATATGGGCCTATAGTTGTTAATTTTTTCTGGGTCTGTGCCCTGTTTATGTATTAAAGTTGTCAGTGATTCTGACCAAGATTTAGGAATTTTACCCTCAAGTCTACATAGATTGAAGGTTTCTAACATATGGTTTCTTATTGTTTCATTTTCTATCTTGTACCATTCTGCCGGTATAGCGTCTGGGCCTGTGGCCTTGTTGCTTTTCTGGTTTTTAATTGTTGTTAGGAGTTCTTCCATTGTTATCGGTCCTTCCATGGTGGTCTGTTGGTCTTCTGTTATTTGTGGTAATTTTGAAGCTTGTAAATAGTTAAAGACTTCATCTTCACTAACATTATCTTTGGCATATAGATCTTCATAAAAATTATACACAATATCAGCCTTTCCTTCTGTATCATATTTTATTGTACCATCTTTGTCTTCTAGTTTTTTAATTAATTTTGATTGGCGCTGTTTTCTAAGTTTATATGCTAACCATCTACCTGGTTTATTTGCATGTTCAAAGTAGTGTTGCTTTGCTCTTTTAATTTTTTCAGTTATTTGGTTTTGTTCTATAATTCTGATTTTATGTTTAATTACATTTATTTCTGTTTTTAAGTCTCTGTTCTTAATGTGTTGCTGCGATAAAAATTCTAATTGTTTCAATTCATTTATTAATTGTGCATACTTTAATTTATTTTCCTTGTTATGTTTTGCAGTGTAAGATATTGTTAATCCTCTTATATAAGCTTTAGCTGTATCCCATAAGTTCTGTGGCGTAGTTTCTGAAGTTTTGTTGATTTCAAAAAATATTTTTAATTCCTTTTCGATCCAATCCTTATATTTCTTATCCTTCAATATATTTCTATTCATCCGCCAATTATTCTGTTTGTTATTCATTCTCATAGAAACCACTATTGGATTGTGACCGGCCCATGTATTAACGTCTATCTCTACCTCTCTTATTTGTTCTGCAACTGTTTTTGGTGCCCATACCATATCTATTCTTGTCCATATTTTGTGGGGGTTAGAGTAGAAAGTATATTGTCTCTTATGGGGGTATCTTTCCCTCCAAATATCATTTAACAATAATTCCACTTTCATTTTTTGAAAGGTACTAGGTAGCAAATTCCTTCTTGTTTTTTTGCTTCTTTTCCTTTTATTGTTGCCTCCCCCCCCCCGAATGGTCTAATTGTCTGTTCGCAATAGCATTAAAATCACCTATTATTAATACATTTTCAATAGCTAGGTCTATTATTGTTTGATGTAAATTTTTATAAAATGTCATTTGATCTTCATTAGGAGCATAGATAGAAATGACAGCTAAAGGTCTAGGTTCAATATCAACTTGTACAATCAATATTCTACCCTCATTATCCTTAAATATTTGTTTGGAATTTATAGAATTCTCAACATACATCACTACACCTCTTTTTTTTTTATCTGCTAATGCAGCATACATTTTTCCAATTTTTGGATTCAACAATAATTTTTGGTTATTTTTTTTAATATGCACTTCTTGTAGTATTGTAATTTGAGCATTTTGATTTCTAATTTTAGAAAAAATTTGTTTCCTTTTCCTTGGTTCATTAAGTCCATTAACGTTTACAGAAAAGATTTTTAAATCTTTACTTATTGTCATTTGATAGGTTTTTTGGTTTCTCGCTGAGGTTGAACTCTTCTGGCACCTTGGTCCTGCTCTATTACCTGAGCAGTGGCCCCCAAATCTTCTTCTTGCTGAGTTATTAATTTTTCCCCTGGTTGTTGTTGAACTGGTTGTTGTTCAACCACTTGTTGCTTATTTGCATAGTCCAGGCGGTTGATGCCACTATTTTCAAAAAAGTACATAGCTTGTTCTACATTTTCCAATTTGTATCTTGTAGAGCGCCATGTCAGAGAAAGGCCTTGTGGAATAAGCCAACGGTAGGTTATATTTTCTTTGATGAAAATTCTGGTTAGAAAGTGGTAATCTCTTCTGCTTTCTCTGACACTTCTTGGAACTTGTTTTAAGATTTTTATTTCAACTCCTTGATGTTGGAGTTTGGCATTTCTTGACCAATGGAGTATGTCATCTCGCAGAGCTTTCCTTGTAAATTTGATGTGTATCTCTCTTGGGAGGTTGTGGCGACGAATGTAGCTGTTCGAGATTCTGTAGACTTCATCGATTTCTTTCAGTAGTGCTGTGGGATCCTCTTGGAGTATTCCTCCAATAGTTTCGGCCATAGTCATTTTTAAGTCTTCATCTTTTTCCTCTTTTATATTCTGAAATCGAAGTCCATAAGAAGCTCGTTGCATCTCCAACTGAGTGATTGATTCATCATATCTTCTGTATCTTGCATCAGCTCTCCCTTCAAGGTAGTCCATTCTTTTTTCATTTTTGTCAGATTTCTCTTCAACTTTTTTAACTCGGTCATCACTTTCTTGTAGTGTTTGTTGAATCTCCTTTATCTGGTCTTTCATCTCACCCATATCAACTTTCAATTGAGCCATCTCCATTTTAAATTCTGCCAAGTCTGCTTTTATAGCTTCTCTTTGTTGTGTTGCATCCTCTTTTATGGCCTCTCTTTGTTGGGTGGCTTCTTCTTGGGATTTAAACATAAAGTCCTTCAAAGTGTTTAAAGTTTCTTGTAGTGTTGCAAAATTAGACTGCATTGTTTTATCTTTGTCTTTGTCCTTGGTAGACATGGTTAACACCTGGTGCGACGGAGAAGGATGCGGTGACCCTTGTGGGGAGGGAATTGTTGCTGTAGTTTGTTTTTTAACCGTTTTAACAAAGGTTGAAGTATTTGACATTGTCAAATTTGAATCCGCTCTTTAAAATTTAAATTAATTTAAATTAATTTCAATTTATATGTAGTAAAAGGAAAAGAATTCCTATAAATTCCAAATCTGTCAATCTATTTTGTTAACAATTTCCCTTAAAATATGAGTATATATACCAATTCAATTACCAACAATTACCAACAAAATTATTATTCTTTTTTAAAACTTTAAATATGCAATACCAGAAGGAACAGGTGTAAAGCTTTTTTTAAAAAAAAATAAGTGAAAAGTAAGAGTTAAAAATAAGTAGTCTGGTAGGAAGGCAAGGTAAATAAAAAAAGGGAAAATATTAACTATTCATAAGAAATAAAGGAGAGCATGGAAAAGAAAAATTATGGAAAGAAAAAAAAAGGAGAGGGAGAGAAAAAAGAGGAGAAAATTAATAAAAGGAGTGGAGAGAATTGTTTTAGGGGAAAGAGAAAATAAAAAGGAGGTAATATTTTAATTCAACTAATTAAAATAGAGCAGGGGACCAAGGTTTGTTAACAATGCATATGTTTCAAATCAGGTTTCTTTTAGAACTAGCAGTGCACAAAAAAGAAGAGAAAGAAAAGAATCAAAGAGAGATCAGGAAAAAAAAAGAATAATTATTCAAGAAACACAATTTCAATATCAATATTGTATACTTATGTTCTTCTTATAGGTCCAGTAGTTGTGCTGGAGAATAAGGGATGTAAATCCGAGTCTCAAAGGATAAAGTTATGTTTAGTTCCAATTTCAAGTTCAAATATTATTTTACTGAAAGAGTAGTAGAACCTTGGGACAAACTTCCAGCAGACGTGGTAGATAAAATCCACATTAACTGAATTTAAACATGCCTGGGATAAACATATATCCATCCTAAGATAAAATACAGAAAATAGTATAAGGGCAGACTAGATGGATCATGAGGTCTTTTTCTGCCGTCAGTCTTCTATGTTTCTATGTTTCTATAAGTCCTCAGGCTGCAAAAGAGAGAAAATTGAGAAGTGTTGGAATACATTGTTGTAATGTATTTTGTGCAACAACCACAACAGTATTCAACCAGTTAGATGGTAATGTTTATACATTTGTATCTATGATATACTGTTTGGGTTTTTTTGTATGGAGTAAAGTTTCCTGTTACAATTAAGCCGTAAAGCACAGAATGACAATGCACTTTGTGCTGTAGGGCTATATAAACAGAATTTCTAACAGGAAGTCAACACCCCAGTTTGTATAGGGATGTGTGTTTTCTTTCCTCCTCTTTGCAATCAATTACTCCCACTATGACTTTTATTTATTTATTTATTCATTCATTCATTCATTCATTCAACCAACCGTATTGCATACTTTAGACTCTATCAACCCTATTGCACACTTTAGAGTCATCGGAATATCAAAGCTATTGCACACTTTAGAGTCATCGGCAAATAGGCAAACCTTCCCTACCAAACCTTCCCCTATGTCACTCACAAACATATTAAAAAGAATAGGACCCAGAACAGACCCTTGTGGCACACTGCTTGTAACCTTTCTCTACTTGTGTTGTGATTCAGTCTGAGGCTCCTCAGGGAACGGCTGGAACTCTGCCGGCTCCATGCTCAGAGGGGGAGGACGAGGAACAGGAGGAGGAGGAGGACCAGGCAGACAGGGAAGAGGAATGTCAGGCCGAGGAGGAGGGAGAACAGCCTGAGACCCGCGGGGGGGAGCTCTCCCCAGCGAGTAGCCTGGAATCCTTAGATGAGAACGCACAAGCCATCATAGATATGAGGCAGAGAAGAGCAGCACAACGAAGGGGACAATTAGCCAGGTATTTCCATCCCTAATAGGCAACAGCTGGGTTTGGGTGTGGTTCTCCCCAGAAAGGTTGAAAAGGCTGGCCCGCCCTTCCTGTATTGTGGAGAGTTATGTTTTGGGAGTCCTGTGACCTTGCTTCGATCCTTGGCGTTTTTGATCCTGGCTTGTGGACTTGAAGGCTGAAAACTTGGGGGAGGCGTGGGTTTTTATTATCTACAGTGGTGTGTGTGCCAGCAAGAAGCCTGTTGTATTGTCTGGCCATCGTGACTCTTCTGTGAAGCTTCATAGTATTCCAGTTTGTAAGAACAGTTTTTGTTCTCTGTGTTTGTTTTCAAAAGATATAAAATGACTTTGCTTTTTACCAGCGTGTCTGGATACTCTTTTTAGTTGGTGTTGACGTCTGGGGGAACCCAGACAGAACAACTTGTAACCTGGATAATTCAGTTTGGTCAGCCCAAATTGAATTTTTTCTAGATGCAAATCAGGAACCTTATCTTTTAGTTCAGCCCCAAATGCTGGATTGGGAATTAAAATTTCTTCTGCTGTGTAAGATGGATCTCAGCCTTCATCCCATGCCTAATTAGCTTCCTTGTTTTCTCTTTGATAAACTTATTTTAGAGCACATTAAAAATTATTTTCCCCATTGTTCTAAAATATCTTTTTTTGATTCTTTTTTCTCTCTCTCTTCCCCCTCAACCCCTCTCAAAAATCATTTTGGCAGGCATCAGTGATTATTTTTCCCACTATTTTATGATAGACTGAACACTCAAACCTCTTTCTGCCAAATGTATAAAGGGTGGCTTGTTTGTGTGTGGCAGAAATAATATAGGGATGGGGAGAAAAGGGACCCTATGGAAACATTGCACAATGGAGGCCCCCATTTTGCCACTCACTGGTCCTCTCCAGAGCATCCTTCCTGTATGTCTGCAGCCACTTAACTTAGGTCTTCTCCAGGTAGTCTTTATTCCTATGGGACCATCTTGGATCTTCCTCCCACTTCTCCTTCACCTTCTCAGCTGAGGTGATGGTCTTCTTGTCAAAGCTGATGAAATCTAACCCGTTGTAACCATAGCAGAAAACTCCCTTTGCTCCCATCTTCCCGGAGACTGAAGGACTGCAAAAAAAAAATTACTACCACACTGTGGGCGTGGCTTATTGTATGGGTGTGACTTGATGGTCATGTGACCGGATAGGCGTGTCTTGCCAGCCATGTGACCAGCTGGGAGTGGTTTGACAATCATATGACCAAGGGTGGCTTAAGGGTCATGTGACTGGTGGGAGTGGCTTACCAACCAAGATAAGTTTTCAGATAGGTGCCTGGACTCTTTTTCAGTTGATTAAGTCACATTATTTGAATAGCCATAAAAAGGAGAAATGATAGACAGCAATATGTTTGGAGGAGCACCGTCACATTTTAAAGTTTTGTACTGAACACACAAGGTTCAGTATGATAACAGATTAGGCAAGTAGCTCAATTTTCTTTCATTACTATAAAAGTTCAATTCTAGATAATGATTAAAATGATTAAAGCATTTATGGATAAAAACATACTATTTAATTATCTCCTATTTTAAAAAGTAATTAAGGATCATACTAAGGTACTAGAGAAGGAAGGACAATAAAAAACTATTAAGTATTCAATAAATAGTATATAAACTTACTACCCCCACTGTGTCCCCTCCCCACTGGTGGCAGCAGCCCATCACTGTTCCCAGAGCTCACAGCCCAAAATCACCTGTCAGTAATGATGGGCGAAACGAACCCACACAATTCGGGTCCATACCGAATTTTGCGGTGTTCAGTATGCCAAACCCGAACCTGAAATTTTTTAAAACTTTGGGCAAAGTTCGGGGTCGTGTTCAGCATTTGGAGCTTTGACGTCACCAGCAGGTTGCTAAGGACGCCAAGGTGATCACTTCCTTGATTCCATGGAATCCAGGAAGTGATCACCTTGGCATCCTTAGCAACCTGCTGGTGATGTCAAAGCTCTGCCCCCAGAATCTCTTCATGAGAGGGATTCCCCATTCAGGTTCAAGTTCGGGTTCGGTTTGGGTTCAGTCGAATTTTGCGTGAAGTTCATTCGAACCTGCCGAACCCGAACACCGTTGGGTTCGCCCATCACTACCTGTCAGGTTTGAAGCCCTGAAAGAAATTGAGAGAGAGAGAGGTGGGTGAGAGGATCCTAGAATTCCTCTCCTCAGGACCCTTCCTCTCACCCTGGAAGGGCCATGAAGAGCCATAATGACACAGCAGTTAGAATGCAGCACAGGTATTTCCCAACTTAAAACACTTCATTAGGTGACCATTCAAAGTTATAAGGGCATTGAAAAAAATGTGACATGATCTTTTTTCATAGAATCATAGAGTTGGAAGGGACCTCCAGGGTCATTGGGTCCACCCCCCTGCTCAATGCAGGATTCATTAAACCATCCCAGAAAGATATCTGTCCAATCTCTGTTTAAAGACCTCCAGTGAAGGCGAGCTCACCACCTCCTGTGGCAAGCTGTTCCTCTGGTTTATCACATTGTTAGAAAGTTTTTTTCGGATATCTAATCTAAATCTATTCCCTTGCCGTTTCATTCCATTGTTTCTAGTCCTTCCATGTGTTAATGAGAACAATGCTGATCCCTCTGCTCTGTGACAGCCCTCCAGATATTTGTAGACAGTTATCAAGTCTCCTCTCAGTCTTCTCCTTTGCAGACTAAACATCCCTAGATCCTTTAACCGTTCCTCATAGAACAGGGTTTCCAGACCACTCACCATCCTTGTCACTCTTCTTTGAACTTGCTCTAGTTTGTCTATGTCCTGTTTAAATTGGGGTCCCCAGAACTGAACACTGTATTCCAAGTGTGGTCTTACCCAAGTACTGTAGAGAGGAATAATTACTTCACATGAATGAAATTCTATGCTCCTCTTGATGCATCCCAGGATTGTGTTTGCCTTTTTTGCAGCTGCTTCACACTGTCGACTCATGTTTCATCTGTGATCTTTCATAGTTACAACATTTGCAGCGTTCCCATGATCACCGGTTCAGAATTCAGATGCCTGGCAAATGATTCATATTTATGACTATTGCCACGTCCCAGAATCACGTGACCCCTGTTGTGACCTTCTGGGGATACTAGATTCATTTAGCAAACTTTTCAACTGCTTTGATTCGCTTAACAACTGTGGAAAGAACGGTGATAAAATGGGTCAAAACTCACTTCACAAATGTCTCAGCGACAGAAACGTTGGGCTCAATTGAGGATATAAGTAGAGGACTACCTGTATCGCAGGCTAATTCTGCTAACTGCCAGCAATTCGATCCTGACCTGCTCAAGGTTGACATCTTCACTGCTTTCTGTTATTGCTGTCTCAGTCAAGGAGTCTTAACCTCATCTGGCCAGCAGAGACTCGGTCAGTCTTTCCCCTCTTATTCCACAGGGTGGAAAGTTTTTTTTAATTTTTAAAAAAATCAACTTAAGTGCTTAATGAACAGTACATTCTATGGAAAATATAATGAGGAATAATAAGAGCTAGATAGTAGAGAGGAATTGGAGTCTAAAAGTCAAAAAACATGTTCCAACTTAAATGGTGAAGTAGGAAAGTAGTATATTTTAACCCAAATTATTGTAAAATATATCATATAGTGTCCTTAATGTTTATATTTGTACCTATTCCATATTTGTTCAATTTGATTTTTGTCTTGTTATTTTTTACTTTTATTTATTTTTCTTTGTCTTGGATTTTTTTTGTATTTGTATTTTGTATTTGTGTTTTAACGCTGGAAAATTAATAAAGACTATTTTAAAAAATGAACAGTGCCTTTTCTGAGTCATTTTACTTATACAAGCTAATATCCATGATCATAATAATAAATGTAATGATAATAATCATAACAATCATAACAATCATCATAATAATGATATATTGTTCACTTGTATATAATAATAGTCCGTCATAATTTACTTGTACCTAGTAATGTTCTTTTATCTTCTAGTTTCTACTTCTATTGTCTAACCATTGATAAAACAAATCCCATGTTGAGAAATATTCTGATTTTCCCTTATCCCTGATGCCACTCCCAGGGCCAAGTGGGACACCTGTCGTAGCAGCACCCACCCACCCCTCGCGGGCACTGGCACCTCCCAATCCAGGCAATTTTCAGTCCGCCCCCTTCGGAGCTCCACTGAAGATCTCCGCCCCACCCAACCCCGAAGCTTTTCCAGTTGCCTCCCACTTTTCATCCTGAAACTCAACCCGAAACTCATCGCATTTGACCCACCAGCCCCAAGTGTTAGATATGCTGCCCAGTTACCAGGGTAAAAGTCAAAAGTTCGGATTTGTTTATTGCCTGTTGATTGGTTAGCCTCTTTTGGCACTAAAATTGTAGCAAAGTAAAAGCTGCCTGTTGCTGGGGCTAGTTTGTATAAATACTGAAACTGATATTGTATTGCGCTCTCAATACACACTTGCTAATTGACTGTGTTAAGCTACCTTGTTCCTGTCAGAACAATAAACGTGTTAATTGATTCAGCTTAATTTGAGAGTTATTACACCATGGACTCCAAGCACAGCCCACAGGAGTAAGACCTGGGGGCGCCCATCGCCCTCCGCCTTGCACTCATTTAACAATCTGCTCCACCCTTCCCTCCCGCTCTTCCACACTCAGCTGAAATTCTCTGCCCATCCGTGACAAAGAAACAAGACGCTGCCGCTCCTTTGCTTGCCTGACGCTGCTGCCTAGCCCCCATCTGGAAAAAGAGAGGGGGAATGGATTCGGAGAGCCACACAAGAAGAATTAGCGAGGAGGAGGGCATCGCGGTGGCTGAGGTCACAAAGCAGATGTGCGCTAATCTCCAGGTTGTGAGCAATGTAGAGTCATTTCATTTATCCAGGGCTCGGAAAACTGCAAGGAAGCTGCGCTGTTCATTCTTTCTTTCTTTCTTTCTTTCTTTCTTTCTTTCTTTCCTTCATTCATTCATTCATTCATTCATTCATTTATTTTCTTCCTTCCTTCCCTCTCTCTTTCCCTTCCTCTCGCCCTCCTCCTCCTCCTCCAGTAATATGCAGTGGAGGTGGAGCGAAGAGAGGCGCGCCCTTGGGGACAAAGAACGTGGGTGCCTTCGGTTAGCAGCGCACGGCAGCCCGCGGTCCGAGAGCGATGCTGCTTCCCCGGGCACCCCTCTTGTTCCTAGGGGTTGTGCTGGTGTCCTTCAGACCGGGGTGCTTTTGCGGTGAGTTTGTGGAAGCCTTTGCGAACTGGGGAAAACGGGAAGGAAGCATAATGGGTGAGGCGCCCAACAACAGAGACAAAGCACAGCTGCTCAATACTTACTTTACATCAGTCTTCACACATAAATAACAGCAAATAACAGCCCCGGAACCGAACTCAACACAGACAAAGCTACCATTAGGGACTACTTGAGGGAGCTTAATGAGTACAAATCACCGGGACCTGACGGACTCCACCCCAGAGTCCTAAAATAACTGGCAAACACCATAGCAGAACCTCTTCTCCTCATCTACCAAAACTCTTGGGCCACTGGAGACCTACCAGAAGACTGGAAACGAGCGGACGTAGTTCCCATCAACAAAAAAGGGAAAAAGACGGATCCAAGCCTGACTTCAATACCTGGAAAAATACTGGAGAAAATAATAAAAAAAACAGCTTTGCCACTACCTGGAAACAAACAAGATAATATCCAACAGCCAACACGGGTTTATCAGAAACAAATCATGCCAAACCAATGGAAGAGTCCTGAGGCAGGCTAGGTAAAGATGGTTTCTTTATTCAGCTCTTAAAAGGGGAAGTGACTATCAGTGGAACACGTCTGCTCTACCTGGGGAGAAACCGCTTCTTTTATACATTTGCGGCTCCCGCCAAAAGAGAGCAGCCCGCGCCTGAGCCAATCAGGCACGACTTCCTGTTTCCCGCTCAGACAGCATTTTCACATGGAACAAACTATTTACAAGGATACAACACCCCTCCCTCCTTAGTCAGAATACAACACTCAAGAAAGCCACGTGACGAAGTCCTCCAATCTGCTCGGTCTTCGCAGGGCTCGCTCCGACCTGCGCAGTTCATTTGAGTTCTCGCTTCCAACGGTGGAGGTCGGTTCGCCTGTACTTCCCCAGTGCGGCTGGGGCCTAGTTTGGGCTCCGGCCCGCTGAGTCGATTGGGCAGGCACAACACCGACCTCTGAGGATGAAGATGGCTCGGCGTCGCTGGAGGACCCTTCCTGACTGGATAAGTCCATTTGAATGTCCATTAATGCGGGTTGCGCGTTACAGTCTATTAGAGTGGGAGAGTCTGTTTTAGCGGTTTGTTCAGGGGAGGTTTCAATGCGCTTTCGTACATGGTCAATGTGCCGCTTCCACATTCGACCATCATCCAATTTTACAATGTATGTTTTAGGAGCAGTTTGTTGTACAATTATTCCCTTCATCCAATTTAAACCCCCATCAAAATTCTTTGCAAAAACACTTTGACCCAAATACAATTGTCTTTCAGGGTTCACATACATAGGGTTATGAGTACAAAACCTTGGGTGTAACCTATCCAGTGGGGACCTAAGTTTCCTTCCCATTAGTATTTCAGCAGGGCTTATGTGTGTGTGGGAATTTGGTGTAATATGTTGTGTTAACAAAAATTGGTCCAGATGCTGTTGTACATCTCCAGGGCCTGACCTGCGCAATGCCTCTTTTGCCACCCGAACGTATCGTTCTACGAAACCATTAGCCCAGGGCAAGTAAGGCGAGATGAGAGCATGTCTGACCCCCAAGTTATCTTAAAATAATTCAAATTGCCTGGCTGTCAATTGGTCCATTGTCTGACACTAAGATGTCAGGACAGCCATGGGTGGCAAACAAATGGCGCAGAACCTTAATTGTGGCACTCGTGGTTATATTATTCGTTGCAATGATTTCCACCCACTTGGAAAATGCATCTACTACTATTAAGAAATATTGTGACCCCACTGGCCCTGCAAAATCAATATGGACCCTGGACCAAGGCCCTGCAGGTTGTTCCAACTTTGCTGGAGTTGTTTTTTTGGGGGGGGTTAGGCCGAGACTCTTGGCATGGATCACACTTGGCTACCCACTTTTCAATATCAGTATTCAGACCTGGCCACCATAAGTGCCCCCTAGCTAGGCCCTTCATCCTGACAATACCAGGATGGCCCACATGTAACATTATGAGTACTTTGGTCTTTAGACTCCCAGGAATGATTACCCGATCACCCCACAACAGGCAATCTTTAACATATGACAATTCCAACCTTTTGGTTTTAAAGTCACTTAAATCAGATTCTACAGAGTCATTCTGCCACCCCTTAAGTACACAGTTTACCACCTTTTTCAAAATTGGGTCTTGCTGCGTGTGTGCAGCCACCTCCCTTGCTGTTGTTAATGGGTTATCTTCGAGCTCTATCATTAAAACATCAGCAGATGGGGCAGGGTCCTCTACTAACTCTGCCATTGGGCACCTACTGAGACCATCTGCGCGGTTGATGGTTTTACCCCCTTTGTGAATGAGCTCGTACTGGTATCCTGAGAGGAACAAGGCCCACCTGATTAATCTTGGAGACATAAATGGGGGAGTTGGTTTGTTGGGGGCTAAGAGGCCTAGTAAAGGCTTGTGGTCGGTAACCAATTCAAAACTCCTGCCAAAGAGATAATTATGAAACTTCTTCACCCCGGCCACTAATGCTAGAGCCTCCTTATCTAGTTGGCTGTAATTTCTCTCCGTATTGGTCATTGTCCTTGAAAAGAAAGCAATTGGGGCCTCTGTATTATTTGGCAACACATGTGCCAAGACCCCTCCCACGCCATATGGGGATGCATCGCACGTAAGCCTGACGGGTAGTAAAGTGCTATACTGGACTACTACACTTGCGGAAGTTAACAACTGCTTAATTTGTAAGAAGGCTTCATGCTCAGTTCTCCCCCATGTCCAAAGGGTTCCTTTCTGAAGTAGCTGGTGTAGAGGCTCTGCTGCTGTTGCCTTCTGTTTTAAAAAGACAGAGTAAAAGTTTAGAAGGCCTAAGAATGCCTGCAATTCTGTTCTATTCTGTGGCTCTGGGGCTTCCCTGATGGCTTTTAATTTTTCAGTAGTGGGGTGTATGCCTTCCCCATCGATTCTATATCCTAAGAATTCTACACTGTTGGTTCCCCACACACATTTGTCAGGTTTGATTCTTAGCCCTTTATCTTGTAGTCTATGTAATACTTCTCTTATTCTTCTGTTGAGTTGAGATTGGTTTTCTCCTGAAATTAAAATGTCATCAAAATAGGGAATGGTCCCTTTAATTCCTGACAACAAACGTTCCATTATGCTTTGAAAAATCCCGGGAGCTATGCTTACCCCAAATTGTAATCTGGTACATTTAAATGCACCCCTGTGGGTGACAATTGTCTGTGCGAGTGCTGTTGGTTCATCGACAGGGAGCTGCTGGCAAGCTTGGGCTAAATCGATTTTTGCGAACACTTTCCCTTCCCCCAGGGAGTGAAGGAGCTGTTGTACCACTGGAATGGGGTAAGGGTGATGTTGGAGGGCTTTGTTGAGTGTAGACTTATAGTCAGCGCAAACCTCAAAGAGCCATCCGGTTTAAGAGGCATAACTATGGGTGTTTCCCATGGCCCCTGCTCTACAGGAACTAAAATGCCCTGGCTTATGAGCTTATCTAGCTGTAGGTCAAGCTTGGGAAGGAGCGGAAGGGGTACCCTGCGAGGTTTGAGCCGGACAGGAGGGACCTTGGGGTCAATAGAAAAGGAGATAGGGGGCCCTTTATACGATCCCAAGGTGGGGCTAAACACTTCTGGGAATTCCTGTAAGAAGTTAGGCATGCTATCAGAGTTAACAGTACAGATACCAGAAATTTCAATTCCCAATGGTTCCATCCAAGCCAAACCCAGGAGAGAGTGTCTAGCCCCTGTAACAACAATCATAGGAAGGGTACATTTAACAGTCTTAAACATAATAGGTACATTCACTTGGCCTAGAACAGGTATTATTCCCCCTTGAAAATCTCTAATTACCAATGAGGTTTGTAAAAGGTCAGACTTTGAGAGGCTAGGCATGTACATTATAAGCTTTTCCCACAGCATAATGGTGTATTTAGACCCCGTATCAAGTTCCATAGAGCATGGCTTGTTGTTTAGGAGCAGTGAGATTACAATCTTGCCCCCATTTTTTGTTGCCGTGCTATTCACGGAAAATTGATTGTTACCTCTTGAGTAGTCGCGGTTAGCGGTTGAGTAGTTCTTGCGGCCGGAAAAACCGGGGAAACCGGTTTTCATGCGGTTGAGGTGTTTGATTCTGGAAACGAGGAGGACGAGGAGTGTAGAAAGATTCCTCAGGCAAAGGTGCTCTGCAGGCTTCGGCGATATGGCCGCGTCGGTTGCAGCGGCGGCAAATGGCGTCCCGGAAGGGGCAGCGTTGGCGCAGATGGTTTCCTCGGCAGCCGGCGCAGGGGGCGACGGGGCGAGGGTATCTGGGTTGTCTCGGTTGGTCCTGTTGCAGCAGGAAACAGCTGTCCTCGTTGAGGGCTGGTGGGCTGAGGTCGTCTGGGTCCTCAGCGCGGGAAAACGTGGAGTCGATCTTGGCGATGACTTCTCGCTTGTCGTGCTCCTTCAGCTCTTTGGCAGCAGCGTCGGCGACCTCTGCGGTTTGTGCCAGCTTGATTACTGCCTGGAGAGACGGTTCGTCTTCAGTGAGGAGTTTGTTCCAGACCATGGCATTTCTCATGCCGAAAATTAAGGCATCAGTGAGGCGAGATTCCGGGCTATCAAACTTGCATTTTGAAAGCACCGTTCGAAGACGCGTAGCGAACTGATTAATGGATTCGGATTCGAGCTGGGCCATTCTTGAAAACTGGTGCCGGAAAACGACGGCTGGTTTCGTAGGCTTGAAATGGCTCGCGAGCTTGGTTTGCAGGACGTCCCAAGCAACGGATTTGGCTGGGAGCGGATCGGTGAGAGTCTGGGCGAGATCGAATATTTCTGGGCCGCAGTAGTTCAGGAAGATTGCCCGCTTTCGTTCGGCATCCCTTATTACAGCGGCTTCGAGGAAGATCTCGAACTTGGCTATGTAGGCGTCCCAGGAGGATTTCTCCGGATCGAAGAACTCAGGAGCCCGGCCGATTTGAAGGTTGTTCATATTGCACACGTGGTTCTTCCGTCCGTCGTCGCCAGTGAAGAGTCCTGAGGCAGGCTAGGTAAAGACGGTTCCTTTATTCAGCTCTTAAAAGGGGAAGTGACAATCAGCGGAACACGTCTGCTCTACCTGGGGAGAAACCGCTTCTTTTATACATTTGCGGCTCCCGCCAAAAGAGAGCAGCCCGCGCCTGAGCCAATCAGGCGCGACTTCCTGTTTCCCGCTCAGACAGCGTTTTCACATGGAACAAACTATTTACAAGGATACAACACCAATCTCATATCCTTTTTCAACACCATAACCAAATCGTTAGACCAGCGCAACACGGTGGACCTCATATACTTAGATTCCAGCAAAGCTTTCGACAAAGTCGGCCACCATCTCCTAATCAACAAATTAGAAAAAAGTGGAGTAGACTACAACACATGCAGATGGATCAATAGCTGGCTGACCAACCACACCCAACGAGTTGTCCTCAGCGGTTCCAAATCCACATGGAAGAACGTAGGCAGTGGGTTACCACAGGGTTCAGTCCTGGGCCCTGTGCTTTTCAACATTTTCATCAACGATTTGGACGAGGGAATAGAAGGGCAACTGATCAAATTTGCAGACGACACCAAGCTGGTGGGGGTAGCCAATACCCTAGAAGACAGTCTCAAATTACAGAAAGACCTAGACAAACTAACACAGTGGGCCCATACCAACAAAATGATGTTTAACATCGACAAGAGCAAAGTCCTTCACCTAGGCAGAAAAAACCCTGGACACACATACAACCTGGGAGAAACCCCTCTTAGCAGTAGCGACTGCGAAAGAGACCTCGGAGTCTTGGTGGACAATCAACTAAACATGAGCCAACAATGTGCAGCAGCAGCTAAAAAAGCCAACACAATCCTAAGCTGCATCAACAGGGGAATACACTCCAAGACCAGGGAAGTCTTAATACCACTCTACTATGCCCTGGTCCGACCACACCTAGAGTACTGTATTCAGTTCTGGTCACCACACTTCAAAAGAGACATTGAAACTCTGGAGAAGGTGCAAAAAAGAGCAAACAAGATGATTAACTGATTGGAAACCAAGACTTACAACGAGAGACTGAGGGAACTGGGCATGGATAGCCTAGAGAAAAGGAGAGCCAGAGTGGACATGATAGCAGTCTACAAGTATACGAGGGGATGTCACAGAGAGGAGGGGATCACTTTATTCTTCAGGGCACCAGAGGGCCGGACGAGGAACAACGGCTGGAAGCTGACCAAGGAGAGATTCAACATGGAGATAAGGAGGAACTTCCTGATGGTCAGAGCGATCAACCAATGGAACAACCTACCAGTGGACATTGTGAACTCCAACACTCTGGACATTTTTAAGAGAAGATTGAACTGCCACTTGACTGGTGTACTATAGGGTTCCTGCTTAGGCAGGGGGTTGAACTCGATGGCCTTCATGGTCCCTTTCAACTATAACAATAAATAAATCTGAGTTAGGTCTTTCTCTACCCCATCCCCCCCACTCTCTCTGTCCCAAACTACTTTCCCAAAAGAAAACATTTTCCCCTTCCTCGCGGTTCCCTGAGCTTCGTTTAACCCTGCTGTTCCCCTTGGGTCTTTTTAGACCCAAAACTAATTTTGAGACCCTGTAAAAAGTTTTCGTGGCAAATCTGAAACTTGAAATTCCATGACTTTGTCTCATTTGAGGGGTTCTTTCTAAGTGTGGTGGGGGTTTTGGTGTGTGTGTGTGTGTGTTTAGTTTTTGCTGTGCAAAAAAGTGTTACACATGTTGCCTTCTGGGTCCTTTTAGACTCTGAGTATAAAAAGGTTGGTTCTAACTACTGAATATTTCACTTTATATATCTGGTGGCCTAGAGGTTAATTCTCTGGCAGAGGCTGCCGGATCAAATCCCAGTAAGGGTGTGGCTAGCTGATGAGGCCACAACAAGGTTGAAATGGTGCCATCCTAGTCTCCCTTAATTTTAAAATTTCAACAAAAAACATGTGATACATACACAGAAACATAGAAGATTGATGGCGGAAAAAGACCACATGGTCCATCTAGTCTGCCCTTATACTATTTCCTGTATTTTATCTTATAATGGATATATGTTTATCCCAGGCATGTTTAAATTCAGTTACTGTGGATTTACCAACCACGTCTGCTGGAAGTTTGTTCCAAGGATCTACTACTCTTTCAGTAAGTAATATTTTCTCATGTTGCTTTTGATCTTTCCCCCAACTAACTTCAGATTGTGTCCTCCTGGACCTTATTTAACCCTTTAACATATTTAAATGTTTTGATCATGTCCCCCCTTTTCCTTCTGTCCTCCAGACTATACAGATTGAGTTCATGAAGTCTTTCCTGATACGTTTTATGCTTAAGACCTTCCACCATTCTTGTAGCCCATCTTTGGACCCCTTCAATTTTGTCAATATCTTTTTGTAGGTGAGGTCTCCAGAACTGAGCACAGTATTCCAAATGGGGTCTCACCAGCGCTTTATATAAGGGGATCAAAATCTCCCTCCCTTATATGTTGTGAGCCTCCCTGAGTCCTCGGAGAGGGGCGGCATAGAAATTTAATAAATAAATAAATAAATAATAAATAAACATGATCCAGTTCAGCCAGGGGATTCAATATTTAAGAGGTTCTCCCAGACCTTCAAGAGAATGTTCTCCACGATGCTGCCCTGAGAGTTTCCCATAATCTACAAAGCATCTCTCTGCCATCTGCCCCCGCCCACCCAATAATATTTTCTTTAGTTTATTTCCTTTTCCAGAAATGTGCGGGGATGGGAGGGCAGCATCTTCCTGCCTTTTGCATTGTGCACTCTGTGGGGCACTGTATCTCTTTCCCCCTTGAGTTACACACCTGCACACCTGCACAACCTTGCTGCCCCAACCTCAGAGCCTGAAACCACCAAGAGAGGCTCCTAAAGAGCACCGGATGGAGAGTTGGTGCAGATGTTCATCACCTGAGCTTCTTCTGAGAAGAGCCATGTTTAGCAACTTCATGGCAGTTAACTAGAGTTTCAAAGGGGCAGCAGATGAGGGGCTTCTTCCAGGGGATTAGGGAAGTCCTAACTTGGGCTTTTGCCCCCTCCTATCCCCTCCCCTGTAGCATCCTTCCACAAGCAGGACATCCAGAGTCCCTTCCCATCCTTTAGATGTTAGGGAAGCCCCCTGGGGTGGGGTCTTCTGGCATACAAACATTTAAATAATCAGATATGGGGAATTTTCACTCACCTTCTACCCTCCTTAGTAATGGGGGGCTGTGGAACCACTCCAGGAACTGCCTGTAAGTCAGGGGAGGCCTTAGGGGCTCTGCCATATTTGGAAAGATAGTGACCTCGATGAGGGAGGGGAGATCAAGTTGAACAGTGGAGGAAGTGGAGGGTCGGGCTTAGCTCCCTGGTCTGCCTTGCTGAGAGGCACCGGCCCGCAAATGATTGAGCCCCCACCCTCTCTGATAGCATTGACCCCCCTCCTCCCTTCCTCCTGCATTACCTCTGACCTGGGGCAAGCCTTTCCTCCTGGGGAATGAGGAAGGACTAAGGCTGGCCTATGTCCAGCAGGTGCGGCTCAGCTTTGCAGAGAGTAATTGAACAAACAGAACAGACTTGGCAGGTCTGTTCTAATCCAGAGTCAACTTTTCTGGGTTGGTGGCTAGAGAAAGAGGAGGGAGGAGAGAAGCAAAAGGGAGCGTTGTTTTCTTTTTTCTATTGTTCTTCTGTGAACTTTGGAACACCGTGCGAATGCTCCTCTCATCTGGAACACTTGTTAATACTACTCAGTTGCTTTTAGTTGCAGGTGCTGATGGTCGGAGGATGGTGGTGTTGCAGCTGCCGCCCCTCTTGCTCCTGTGGACTGTGCTGGAGAACTTGGTGCCAGTGGGCCGATGTGGTAAGTTTCTGGAAGGATTTGCGACTTGGTGGGAAGAAGCTGAAAAGCAGGAGGTGGGGGAGGAGAGAAAATGTGTCTTGCCTGTATATTTCCCCCACATTCACATTCACAAACACACACACACACACACACACACACACACACACACACACACACACACTCTGTTGCAAGTTCCTTTCCCAGCAGGAAACTTCTCCCTTCCTTGCTCCTTCGCTCAGCCTCATTTAAAAACTTCTTGTATTAAGTTGGTAACACATTCCCATTTATAGTTGAACAAGGAAGTAACAATGAATGGTGAGCCTTCAAAGTCTCCCCAGCGTCTCCTTTGATTATATGCGCTTCATCTAGTAGCATTTTTATTTCCTGTTATCAACTTATGAAGGAGGGACATATGCATAGCACAAGGAAGGTTTTAATAATTGTGTCGGATTTTGGTTTTGCTGATTAGAAGAACAGAACAGAAAAGAATGACAGAGTTTGAAGGGTTCTTGGAGGTCTTCTAGTCCAGCCCCCTGTAACATTCCAGAAAAATGGTTGTCTGATTGTCCAATCTCTTCTTAAAAACTTCCAGTGTTGGAGCATTCACAACATCTGGAGGCTTTTGTTTCCACTGATCAATTATTCTGACTGTCAGGTGATTTAGAGCAATGATTTTCAACCTTTTTTGAGCTGCGGCACATTTCTCACATTTACAAAATCCTGGGGCACATTGAGCTGGGGGGGGGGGGGGGGCTAAAAAAAGTTTGGACAAAAAACCTCTCTCTCTCTTCTGCCCTTTTGCTCTGTTTCTCTCTCCATCCCTCTTTCTTTCTCTCTTCCTTCCCTCCTCTCTTTTTTGCTCTTTCTCTCTCCCTCCCTCTCTGTCTTTCTCTCTCCCTCCTTCCCCCCTCTCTTTCTCTCTCTCTTTCTCTCTCTCTTTTTCTCATACACCATGCCAGCAACAGCGGCATCAGGCAGTAGCCAGGGATGGTGGCAGAGTGGTCGACTGAAGCGGGAGCCCTGATGGTGGCAGCTAGATGTGTTGCCGGACACTGTACGTGCTGGCACTTCACTGGGCATGGGCATGGTGCTGGCAGGTCCGTTCTGGCCCAGCCAGTGGGCCAGTGCCAGCCCCACAGCACCAGCATGTACGGCGTCCAGCAACATCTCCAGCCGCTGCCATCGGTACCTCCGCCCTGGAGCTCCCACTTGCAGCCGCTGCCTCCCGCGTACTGCCCAGTGCCACTGCTGCCAGCACGCTCCTGTTGCCCTCCTGCCAGGCCCCAAAGGTCAGTTGAAGACGATGCTGCCAGGGAAGCTCCATCTTGGTGGGGTGCTGCCGCTGCCAGTGCCTCTGCCCTGGAGCTCCTGATCGCAGCCGCCACTTCCCGGCTACTGCCCAGTGCCGCTGCTGTTCCCAGCACCCTCCCACCAGGCCCCAAAGCTCACGTGCAGCGAAGAAGGAAGGTGCGAAAAAGAAGGCGCAAAGAAGGAAGCTCAGCTTCCAGTCTCAGAAGCTGAGCTTCAATGCACACCTGACCATGTCTCACGGCACACTAGTGTGCCACGGCACACTGGTTGAAAAACACTGCTTTAGAGAATAGGTTGACTCCCTCTTCTTGGTGGCAGCCACAAAGATATTGGAACACTGCTATCATATCTTCCCAGTCCTTCTTTTTATCAAACTATCATATAAGACTAAAAAGTTATTCTACTGACCAAAAGGAGCGGAAGTCAATGCTTTTCTTTTTCTTTTCCCTTATACTTTCCGCTCTTCCATTTTTCCTCCCTTGTTTTCCCATTACTTTCACTTCTCTTTATACCTCTGTGTTTATATTTTGACAAACTAAGAAAAATACTAAGGAAAAAAAAGGGAGAAGGGACAATAACTTTTGGTGTTTAATTTGTCATCCATTCTGCCCAAAGAGTGAAAGTTAAAAGAGACATGTTTAGGTTTTGCCAAATTCCAATGCATTGGGCTTGAAGAAGTGAAAGTCAAAAGTAAATGTTTAAAGTCCATGTTGACTCTTCCTCCTCCCCACCTCCCAGCATGCAAAAGGTCATCATAAAAGTCAACCTGATCATAAAATTCTGTAAAAACTGCTGGGTGTGGTGCAGGATGCGGAAGTTCCCATGTTCCAGTGAAGCTACAAGCAGCTCCTGTCCTTCAGGCAATGGGCATGTAGAGTCCAATGGGGTCAGGCCCAGAAGGACCTATGTGAGTCCAGAGGGTCCCCTCACCTGCTGTGGCCATGTCCAAAGTCAACCAAAAGTTGCTATGGTCTCCTTTAGCTCCTTTCCTCACTGGAATCCTCCCAAGTAAAACAGAAAATTGGTCTTTGTTGGAGAGTGGCTTTTCACAATAACATTGAAGGAAGAGCTGGAGCTGCAGACTCCCCTCAATTCTCTCCTCCACCTTCTTCCTCTCCCAGGCTCCTCCAGGCATTCCCTGTGCTATTCCTACCTGAAGGTGTCAGAGCCCAGCCAGGGGCTGCCTCAGTTCCTGTCCGTGGTCCACCTGGATGACCATCCCATTGCTCGCTATGACATTCTCAATGGGAAGACGGTTCCTCTTGTGCCCTGGATGGAGGTGGAGGAGATGAAGGCAGTTGAGAGGATGTTCAGAACGGACCTGGAGCAATTATCAGAACTCAACCACCCGACTGAAGGTGAGCAGAGGCAGAACTGCCTTCAAGCCCTGAATTCTCCCTCAAATCTCTTTCCCAGATCTTAACACTTTGGTTATTGGGGAAAGAGGTAAGCAGGGAAATAATAGAATGTGAGAGGCTGGGAAGTTGGGAGGGGTGTTGAGATGAGCCCCACCCCAGAAAAGGACAATATTGTTTCTGCCTTTAACCCCCAATATCTGTAAGGAGCCTGAGAATGAGAGATTCTTTCCTGCAAAGGAAAGCAAGAAACCCCTTCCCCTCCCCAAGATCCTCTCTCTCATGATTGGACCAGAATATCTCCGAGACCGCCTTCTGCCGCACGAATCCCAGCGACCGATTAGGTCCCACAGAGTGGGCCTTCTCCGGGTCCCATCAACTGGGCAATGTCGGTTGGCGGGCCCCAGGGGAAGAGCCTTCTCTGTGGCAGCCCCGACTCTCTGGAACCAACTCCCCCCAGGGATTAGAACTGCCCCTACTCTCCCCGCCTTCCGTAAACTCCTTAAAAGCCACCTTTGTCGTCAGGCATGGGGGAACTGAAACACCTCCCCTGGGCCTGTCTAATTTATGCATGGTATGTTTGTCTGTGTGTATGTTAGTTAGTAAATGGGGTTCTTTTTAAATCTTTTTAAATATTTTAAATTTATTTAGATTTGTCATAATTTGTTGTATTTTGCTGTGAGCTGCCCCACGTCTTCGGAGAGGGGCGGCATACAAATCTAAGTAATAAATAAATAAATAAAATAAACCTTTTAAACAATCAATGAGCCATAAAGGTTCTAACTGGAAGCCCTCCACCTTCAATTCTGGAGACAATCGGAAGTCTGGTCCCCCCCACACACCAAAGAGTCTCCTCTTAGCTGGGCATGCTTTTTCATCTGCCAGTCCTAACCAAAAGCCCTATCAATTGTGGAGCTGACCAGAAAACCTGCCCTTGCCAGAGTCTCCTCTTGGCATGCCCTTCCCACCCCCTCCCCCAACCAGCACTTCCTCTCAAAATTGTGGTGCCGCAGCAGAGGATGAAAGAGCCACATGGAGCTCCAGGGCTGTAAGTTGCTGACCCCTGTTCTAGCCCCACTTTAAGAAGACTAAGTGCCAGCCCAGATCACAGGAAAGACCTCCCACCATTGGAAGAAAGAGAGGATTGCATTGGCAGTTCTGTGTTAGCAAAAACTTCAGAAGAGAAGGATTTAGGGGTAGTGATTTCTGACAGTCTCAAAATGGGTGACCACTGTGGTCGGGCGGTAGGAAAAGTAAGTAGGATGCTTGGCTGCATAGCTAGAGGTATAACAAGCAGGAAGAGGGAGATTGTGACCCCCTTATTTAGAGCGCTGGTGAGACCACATTTGGAATACTTTCCTGTGTTCAGTTCTGGAGACCTCACGTACAAAAATATATTGACAAAATTGAACGGGTCCAAAGACGGGCTACAAGAATGTTGGAAGGTCTTAAGCATAAAACGTATCAGGAAAGACTTGAACTCAATCTGTATAGTCTGGAGGACAGAAGGAAAAGGGGGGACATGATCGAAACATTTAAATATGTTAAAGGGTTAAATAAGGTTCAGGAGGGAAGTGTTTTTAATAGGAAAGTGAACACAAGAACAAGGGGACACAATCTGAAGTTAGTTGGGGGTAAGATCAAAAGCAACATGAGAAAATATTATTTTACTGAAAGAGTAGTAGATCCTTGGAACAAACTTCCAGCAGACGTGGTTGGTAAATCCACAGTAACTGAATTTAAACATGCGTGGGATAAACATATATCCATTGTAAGATAAAATACAGGAAATAGTATAAGGGCAGACTAGATGGACCATGAGGTCTTTTTCTGCCGTCAGTCTTCTATGTTTCTAGGATGCAAGATCTGTTTTCCCTCCCCTGCTGGGATGAAGGGGAAGAAAATATTTGAATCATTTGGGGGGGGTGTCTCTGGGGAGAGGAACTCTAGACAATTCTACCCCTTCTTTCTGCATTTCAGGTCTTCACACCTGGCAAGTGGATTTGGGCTGTGAGCTCAGAGAAGGCGGGAGCAAAATGGGTTTTTTGCACTTTGGCTATGATGGGATGGATTTCATCAGATTTGACAAGGAGACCCTCAGATGGGTGGCCGCTCATCCCAAGGCTGAGAAGGTAAAGGAGACATGGGAGGATGATCCAAGGCGGTCTCAAAGAAATAAATTCTTCCTGGAGGAGACCTGCATTGAGTGGCTGCAGAAATACCTGTCCTACCAGAAGGTGGCTCTGAAGACAGGTGAGCGGCCGAATGGGTTCAGGTTGTGAGATTGTTTTCTAGGTATCCTCATCTTCCCCTCCTCTAGTTTTCTGCTCTATACAGCCAAGCTACCCCACACATGCATGGCACACCATGCTAGTGACCATCAGATAGGCAGTTGTTTAACTTGCAAATAAACAAGTTAATTGAAGTCTGACCGACTTAGTCTGATATATTACACTAAGAGGTTCTGCTATGGTGTTTGAGAGCTTTTTAAAGAAGTAGGGACATAATCCATCAAGGCCTATTTTACCCTTTCAAAAATGAATCTAAAGAGTTCCATGTCCCAGAGGAGGAGGGAGGGAGGAGAGGGAGAGGATGGCAAAAGGAGGTCTTCCCACTAATTAAATTGCCTTGACAGAAACTCTAAAAATCCCAGAAATCAGGTGTTGCTTCTCTTGCAGAGCCTCCAGTGGGGAAAGTGACTCACAAGGTTGTTCATGACAAACTGGAGGTCCTCATCTGCCAGGCCTTTGGCTTCTACCCCAAGGAGATCCAGTCCATCTGGACAAGGGATGGAGAGGCCTGCAAATATGAGACCTTTCATAGGAATGTGGCCCCCAACTCAGGTGGGACCTATTATGTCCAGCTCAGCATTCAAATCAACCCCAAGGAAAGGGATCATTTTCGGTGTCATCTGGAGCACGAAGGCTTGCAGGACCCCCTGGTCTTGGCCTTCAAGGGGGAAGCAGGTGAGAGGCTGAGAAGTTGTGACATGTCAACTCTTGGTGAGATGGGTGACAAGACAGATAGATATACAGACAAAAAGACAGACAGGAGAGATATGAAATACTGCTTTGCTTTCTGGTAGAATTCTCTGCACCAGGTCATTCAAAGCCCTTTTCATCAGGGGAGGCTGGGTTTTTATCAGCCTAAAAAGACAAAAACCACTGTCAACGCCTTCAAGACTGTTCTTTTTTTTTTTTGCAAAACTATAATATTCTGACTATTGCAATCTGCCCAATTCCTCTTCCCTCCATTTATCTCCAGGTAAACAAAGGAGGG